>NC_142171.1:22028289-22335789 GCF_029865625.1 Vigna umbellata
TGCAATGATCATCCGTGTGGATGTGAGTAGAAGGAGACCCGTCGCTGGAAGAGGCGTTGGCAGAAGAGAACATGGTAGAAGTAGAAGTGAAGACCGAATAATAGGACGTTCGGTTGGTAGTTAGATAAATTGTAAGGTGGTCGTTCGATCACCCTTTTCTTTCGTTTAGTATAACCGTTCGGTGTTGTTTTTGTACACAGTTTGGTCAAATATTTCTTATCTGGTGTAGTTAAGTTTGTGGTTCTATGTAAGTCAAAACCGTACGCTCTTTTTACTGTTAAGACTGATCTGGTTTATGATTAATTGTAATTATTCTAATATATGGTTCATTGCTGTATTGTTGGGATGTTACCGTAATAATTATTGACTTCAAAAGAAAAAACTACATTTTAACAATACAACGTTTTATAATACTATTAATTTTTATCACTCATTTATATTTATAATCAATGCATTAATTAATTAAGAGGCGTTGATAGTCAAAGTTCTGAACATACAATGATAATTCATTTTCTATATAAACCTAGGTTGAAGATGATGTTCTATAGCAAAATGGATTCTTCAAGAAAATATTCTCTCACATTGGCATTCTTATTGGCTTTTTTCATCATTTCTTCAGGTCACAAATCATACTTTGTTTCCATTCTATGTTTCACCATGATCTAAATTTTATAATTTTCGATGGTATTCTTTTTCTCTCAAATTAATTTATTTTTGCTTACTTTTTATTTGTTCTTATATATTTGCATGCAGATATGATGATGAAATCTGAAGCAGAATTCTCAGAACTTGCAGTTGGGCGTTGTAACTCAGACCCAGAATGTAAAAAATATTGTCCAAAATGTGTTTCATGTAATTGTCTGAATCACACTTGTTTCTGCGAAAATCCACCTTTGCCTGATGATACTCCACCATTCTGAGTATGGTGAGATTCTGATGTAATCAATATGAATTCAAATAATGAAGGATTATGAATCATATAAATTCAATTTTTCATTGATCTCTCTTTATTGATTCTTACGGTTTCGGATGTGGGGTTGATGATTACTCTTTTATACTTTAAATTTTATTAGTCTTTTACTATATCTGAGATCTCCTTTATATTTATTCTCAGTCTTTCTCCTTTAGTCTCTAAACCATAAGTGTGGTTTACCTGTTTTCACTTATTAAAGATGTTGAATCTGTGATGATAGTTTTAATAGTAGAATTACCGATCAACTTAATAAGAAGCCGTCTGATTTACAAAAACTCAAAATTGAGAAAATTTTCAATGTTCTTTTGAAAATTTACTAACGAGATGGTCAACGGTACATTCACTATATTTATTATTTTGATTCACTATGGTTATATGAGAAAGGGTGAGAAGAGGTTTATAATAATAACATGGAAAAATATTTTTTTTTAGTAAGTGAGTTTCTAACCTATAGCATATATTAATTTTCTTTTAATGATTTTTTTCTTCATTAATAATTACTATTTATAACCTACCGGTCTTTCTTCATTAATAATTATTACTATTGATGTTGGTTACATTTGAGGGGGTATATAATCACATTATAGAAACAATTTTTTTTGTTAAACTTTATTTATATATTATAATTTCGTTATATGCATAACCAAGACAGAATTTGTAATACATCCCATACGATAAGAAATAAACAATTTGTATATACCATTAAACATTTATAAATGGCTCAATAAAAATTTAATAATATTATAAGTTCTAACGTATAGAAAAGATTCTAATATCATCTTAATAAATAGATTTATATTTAACTCAATTTTATTAAACTTTATTGTAAAATTATAAACTTTATAGTTATTTATATAATATAATTAGTCAAAATTTCTCTGGTTAACGTAGAGATCTCTAAAACTATCATAAAGAGTAGGAAAAGGCAATTTGCATAAATTCCAGTATATTTATGATTACATCATATATAGTCTTTAATAAAAGAATGGGTGTGACCTTGAACGATATATTCCGTACTATCTATCTGCTGTGCTGCCATTCTGTTGTGCTAATTACGTGGTGTTTAAACCAATCTAATAAAATTTCATTTCAAAACAATAGAATAGTGGATAATTTGAATATGTGAAGGAAATTTCACACCGTTTTTTCTTTGGTAACTATGATTATGAAACTATCTCATTTCATATCACTAGTACACTAAGAGGATACTGCACCGGTTACTTTTGCTTTTAGGCACCGGTTCTACAACCGAGGCATATACCGGCGAGGTAAAAAGGGGTAGGTTTTATGCCTCGGTCGTGAACTGAGTTAAAAAGAATAGGATTTATGCCTCGGTTTTTACGTAACCGAGGCAGTAACTTGTTTTTTTTTTTTTAAGCTTCAGGATGTTGTTGATGTTTGTTCTTATGCATCACCCATCTTCCACTGCCATCACCCATCTTCCACTGCCACCAACATGATTTTCTACTTTCAGAGCTACCAACACAACAACGCAATTCCACATTTTCAGTGAAACAAGAATGATTCTCCACCAGCTTCTCTTCCTCTATTCCTGGAGGTCTCAGCTCTGCCGCCACTCAAAAACTCCAATAAAAAATCCAAAAATTGAAATCGGAACCCTAGACGAATCGGAACGAGAATGACGTGCTCCCACCACCACCTGCAGAGAATCAAACTCCACCACTCTTGCAAAGCATCAATTAAACATAAAACAACCCAAACAAAATTAGAAAAAGGAGACGGAAGGAAGTTTCCTCCTTCCCTGCAAATCAGAACAAAGAGAAGAAGAACGAGAATGACCGCCCTTGCGCCCCCACTGCGTCTTTGCCGCGCCTCAATCACGCCATTGAATATCCTTCGTCGCGCCTCCATCAGAGCAGAGAAGAGGAAGGAAGGGAAACAAAAGAAAAAGGGAGAAAAGAGAAGAGCGGCGCAACTTCTATCTCTGTTTGCGAAATTTAACTCTAAACACATGTTATTACCTCGGTTATTTTTTTAACTGAGGCAATAAGGGTCTACGGCCTCGGTTCTATAAAGAACCGAGGCCTAAACGCTCTCAAAAAAATAAAAAAATAATTACAAAATGTCACCGCACCAGTTTTAGGCATCGGTTCCTTTTGAACCGAGGCATATACCTTTGCGCGATAATTACAAAAATGCCACCGCACCAGTTTTAGGCATCGGTTCTTTTTGAACCGAGGCATATACCTTGCGCGATAATTACAAAAATGCCACTGCACCAGTTTTAGGCATCGGTTCTTTTTGAACCGAGGCATATACCTTGCGCGATAATTACAGCAATGCCACTGCACCAGTTTTAGGCATCGGTTCTTTTTGAACCGAGGCATATTCATTTGTGATAACTACAAAAATGCCACCGCGCTATTTTTTGCTTCGGTTACAACTTAACCGATGCCAAATGCGCGAGTTAAAATCTTGTTTTTTTACTAGTGTATATATATAAAGAAATCACAATTTTTTGTAATCTTATATGTAAACTGATGGAAGCCTGCCTAAGAATTGGAACTCAGAGGTAGCAACTCCAATCAGCAAGCAATGATGGTGCAACAGAATGAATGAAGATGAGTGGTGTTTTGGTGTGTTTTGAATGGAAAGAGTGTGTGTAGAGACCTCTTAGCTTAGAAAACCTTCCTACTATGGAGGAAGCTAGAGTAAAGGGTAGAGAAAGTGAAGAGAAATAGTGACTCATCTGCAGTATTTCACTAAAGCTCAAAAGTGAAAATTACAAAGGGGAGGCCTTCTTATTTATAGGTGGATAAGGGCCTCAATTCTGAGCTAATCTCCATCCAAAATTCAAAATAAGAAACGTGCTTGGAGGCCAAGTCAGCTGGGTCACAGGAAACATGTTGGGTCACATGGATAGTGCTGTAAAAACGTGCTTCAAGCAGCTCCGCTGGCGCTAGATTCCCCACTGTCTGAGGGCGCCTGGGCTCACGTGAGCTCGAAAGTCTATTTGGTGCATCTGCGCTGGAGCCCGTCCTGTTTGAGGGTGCTGGAGCGGCCCTGGTGCTGATTCCTTGAAGAATGCTTTTCCCAAATCTAATTGGTCGACCATGGTTCTTGCCTTTATTGTATCCTACAAACAAAACAACCATAAAGTATTAAAAGAGGAATCGTTCTAAGACATAGAGAAAGAAAATCAAGAAAGAGCCTTTAAAAGTTCTTCCTTAACTTCCCTTTCCTAGCCTTAGCATGAGTTAGTACTCCTTTGGATGGTTTGCCTAATTAGGTGTCCATCATACCCTCCCTCTTGAAGAATGATTTGTCCTCAAATCGGAAAGGTAAAGAAGCACAACTTTGGTTTAGTACTTCCCTCCTAGATCAAAGATATATCTACAACAAATACCAAAGATGAATATTAAAAAGATGTATCCAAAGAAAAGAATACAGAATGAAGGCCCTTTATCTTTGAAAATTATTTCTTAGAAGTATCCTTGGCCTCTATTTTATTTTTTCTTTCACTTTGTTTTGAACATTCCCGTTCATTATATAATGAAACAAAGTGATGATTTTGAGAAGAAGTTTCAAGGTATTTACCTTTGGATGAAGAATTTAAAAGCATGCGTACCTTCTTCTCCTTTCTCTTTTCTCCTTTAGAAGGTTGTTTATTCAACTTTTCTTCTTCTTTTCTTTCTTTTTCAATTTTCATTTTTATTTTTATTTCATCCTCTTTCACTTGTTGAGGTGTAAGAGGATTCAAAGTTATTTTATTTTCTTTGTGGAGAAAAGTTATCTTATTGGTATAACCATCATGAGTGGAGTTATGATCATATTGCCATGGCCTACCTAGTAGAACATGCCCACCATCCATTGGCACAACATCATAAAAAACTGTTTCTTCATAGTTTCCAATGGAGATAAATATGTTTACTTGTGTTTTGACTACTATTTCTTCATCCTCTTTTTTCCACTGAAGCTTGTAAGGCTTGGGATGAGGAATAATAGTTAAGGCCAACTTTTCCACCATTCTAGAACTACAACAATTACAAGAGGACCCACTATCCAATATTAATGAACAAGTGTTTTCAAAAACTTTGCACCTTGTGCGAAATAGATTCTCCCTTTGTGATTGTTCTAGTTCTATATGTTGACGTCCAAGAAGTCTTCTCACCAATAACAACTCTCCTTCACACGGTAAGGCTTCTTCCTCAGATATGGAAGTATTTGAATCACTAGAAGAATCTTCATCTTCATCTTGATGTTCTAAGATATAAGTAGACCTTTTATTAGGACACTCAGAAGCATAGTGCCCTTTGTAACCACATCTAAAACACTTGGTCTCTTTTACCCTATCATTTTTAGAAGATTCTTTAGAGGGATATTTTTCCTTTTCCTTTTCCTTAGGTCCCTCTTCTTTTGATTTGGAGGGTTCACCCTCCCTCTTGGAATCTTTCCTAGAGTAAGAAGAATCAGAGTAGTCTCTTTTAGAGGAATTTTTCCTCTTCAATTGTTGCTCTACTCTAACACAAAGTTGGACTAACTCATTGATATCATTATAAGGTATAATATCTACCTTATCTCTTATGTCATAGTTGAGTCCACTTTGAAACCTAGCAATTGTTATCCTTGGCTCTTCTCTTATACCATCTCTCAACATGAGTAATTCCATTTTTTGCCTATATTCCTCAATACTCATGTTTTTCTGTTCGAGTTTATGGAGTTTGTCCATTAACTCCCTATCATAATATGCTGATACATGCCTTCTTCTCAAGGCAGACCTCAACTCATTCCAATACCTAATGGAAGGTAGGTGTCTCAATCTCAGGTCTTTTACCAAGGCAGTCCACCAATATAAGGCATAGCCTTGAAAGCTCAAAGAGGCCATTGTTACTTTCCTCTCATCATCTATTTGGTGACACTCTAACAACTACTCAACTTTCATCTCCCATTCCAAATACTCTTCAATATCATCTTTACCATGGAAGGGAGGAAGATCTATTCTAGTTTCCCTTGGGTAATGTTCTATCTCTCTATGATTTATCCTAGGAGGTATTTGATAGTGGTCATCATTGTGATGACTACTATATTGCTCATGCTCACTAGGTAGAGAGGATGTATCTTCATGGTATTCTCAAGCAAACAAGATGTAACTCAATCTTCAACCAATTCATATGATGGTTCACTCATTCAAAAATCCTCTTTTTCAAGATAAGTAAATACTTCACTCAAACTTATGACCAAGAGTTCAATCAAGATGTGCACATGCTTTAGTGTTCACAAAAATCACTTAATATCCAACAAATGCTATTTTTCATGAATGATCAATCAATTAAGCATGGATGTTCATGTGTTCATGGAATATTTCCTCACCAGGTAAAGTGTTTCACTCAACACACAAGTGTATAAGAGGTAATCACTCATTCACTTTACTATCACAATGTCACATGAATCAACTTTGCCTTTCATTTTACCACAATCAAAAGCATTCACAAGCATGCATCATCACAAGGACTTTTCAATGGCTTATAAACCTGTCCAGCTCTCTTATTTCTGAAAATATGAATAAAAGCATGATTTCAAGCTAGTTTCTAAGTATAAAGGTTGCTTTTAGTATCAATTTTAGGCATGAAAATAACAGTTTTTCAACTGTTATCACAACCCCAAACTTAGAACTTTGCTTGTCCTCAAGCAAACAAGATGTAACTCAATCTTCTCCCAATCCATACAATGGTTCACTCCATTCAAAATTTCTCTTTTTAAGATAAGTAAAAACTTCAATTAAACTCATGACAAAGATTTCAATCAAGACATGCACATGCTTTGGTGTTCACACAGTCACTTAATATCCAACAAATGCTATTTTTCATGAATGATCAATCAATTAAGCATGGATGTTCATGTGCTCATGGAATATTTCCTCACTAGGTAAAGTGTTTCACTCAAACACAAGTGTATAAGAGGTAATCACTCATTCACTCCACTATCACAATGTCACATGAATCAACTTTGCCTTTCATTTAACCACAATCAAAAACATTCACAAGCATGCATCATCACAAGGACTTTTCAATGGCTTATAACATGGCTGGGCTAACAAGAAAATTGGTTTTTCTAGATCACAAAATCCTTGTGTTAAGAGAATCATATCAACACAATTATTCTTATTTTTCCCAACTTTCTTTTGCATTGAGCTTTGCTTTTTCTTCTCTTTTATTTTTCTTTTTCTTTGCATATTCTTACTTTTTAGATCTTAGCTCAATGCTTTTCCTTTTTCATGTTTTCCCAACAACCCCAAACTTGAACATTTAACAATACCACACATGATTTTCTACTTAACTCAAGGTAAATCTTTTCAACAAGGGTTTTCAATTTATGTTCAAGGCTAAGGGTTCAAAGGATAGAACACAAAGTGTTCTCTTTTAGTGGGCTAACTTTATGAATTTGGCCAATAAAAAGGGTTCCAACAAACGGCCTTGATCACATGATGCAAAACAAGCAATTGATTCAATCATAGAAAACCTGGGCAAAATCATTCATGTTTCCAAAGTAATAGCATTCAACAATAACAACTCTGGAGCTCAAAACCTCACATATAAGCTCATTCACATTTGACATACACATCCTGCTTAATTTCACAATCACAATCATGATATCCTGCATTTGTTCACAAAGCTTGTGAATCACCTGTATAAGCATTTTATGTGCACATCTATCTCAACATTAATCAATCAATAATCATCATCAAGCATTACTTATCACACAATCACAGTTAATAGCAAACCATCATAACAAACCAGGTTTCCAATAGAGTACATCAAACCCTAATCTAAAACCAAAAATAAATAAGTTTAGAAAACTTAAACCAACAAAAGCATAAGCATATGATAGCATTCATCAGTAAATGCTATCTCAGCTCCTCATCAATCTGAGCTGTCCTCTGTATCTTCCTTCTTCTTGGATCTTATAGTGTTGATTCTTTTTGCCCGATGAGGAGGTCATCCCTGCATCAAACATAATTCACAAAACCAAAAGATACATTGTTAAGCATTAGTAAACCACAATGAAGAAATCAACCCCTTCAATGATGCTCTCTCCCAACCCCAAACTTAGATGGAAAACTAGTGAGCAAGTGAGTGGAAGGGAGATTTTCTAAAGAGGGATGAGGGAAAAGATGTGGAAAACCTTGGAGAAGGTATGTGGGAGTGTTTGTGCAGAGAAGAGCCTGAAAGTATGAGCATATGCGCAGCTTAGGGTATAAAAATACCCTAATGGGCTCGGGTCCCGCTAAGGGGAAACTAAAGCCCATCTGCGAGAGTACCGCTCAGCGGTAAGTGCCGCTCAGCGGCACTTTCATGATGTGCTCTTCTCCTTCTTTGCTTAACCTAAGTGCCTCCTAAACATGCCCCTCACTGGTTCCCTGCAATTCAATCTTCAGAATACTTATGCAAAACCCTATTACTACTACAATGAAACAAACAAAAACAATCAATCAACTGGGTTGCCTCCCAGGTAGCGCTTGTTTAACGTCACGAGCCTGACCCAAAATCCACCAACACCCATCAGTAGGTGTTACAATCTTACCAACACCCATCAGTAGGTGTTACAAACTTACCAACACCCATCAGTAGGTGCAAAATTTTCTCACTAACACCCATCAGTAGGTGTTATAACTTAGTATCCTTCAGTAGATACTTAACCACCTAGCATCCTTCAGTAGATGTTATATCCAACAAAATATTTACAAAAATAATGTCCACAAATTAAAAATTACAAAACCAAAATAAAATCAAAAGTTTTTTAAATCACTGGGTTGCCTCCCAGCAAGCGCTCTTTTAACGTCACTAGCTTGACCCAATAAAGCTCATGTTCCATCTTCGTTTTCTTCTTTCTACTGAACTTCTTCAGAAATTTGATCAAATCAGGAACCTGTTGCAGTGTCTCAATCATAGGAACTTTAATCTCCAATTTCTTGAAGATTTCCATAAAGCACTTAAATTTCTTTTCCTTCTTATGATTCTTCTTTAGATGAGGATGGGATTTTTCATATGATTCCTTCTTCTTTCCTCTCATCTTCTTTTTCTTACGCTTCCTCTCCCCAAATTTTCTCTTTTTCTTTTCTCTTATTTTTTTCTTCCCTTCTCTTTTTCTTCTCAACTTCTTTATTTTCACACAAATTTTCTTTCTCTCTTCTCTCTCAACCACTTCTTTTTCTTTTTCTTCATTTTTATCTTTCTCACTCAACTCTTCTTTTTCTTTTCTCTCTACCTTTTCCTCATCTCTCTCTATTTTTTCTTCAGTAAAAGTCTTGTCACTTTCAGTGACAATGGCTTGACCTTCCTCCTTAAGGTTAACTTCAGTATTAACCTTAACATTCAATTTCTGACTAATGAAACGAAGGTGCATCTCCATCCTTTTACATGATTCTTCAATGCTTTTCTGAGTAGAGTCGGAATTTTTCAAAAATCGTTGAAGGGTGTCATCCAAATTTACTGATAGAGAGGGTTGTTGCTGCCATTGTTGTGGTGGTGGCCTATCAAATTCTTCGCCAGCTTGAGTGCTTTTGTGATGACAATTAGGTATCTGTATGTACTGTTGAACTGCCTCCTCCAACGTTATCCTTCTTCCTGATAGAGAGGGTTTTTGCTGCCATTGTTGTGGTGGTCGATTCTTAAATTGTTCGACAGCTTGCCAAAATTGATCATTATCCATGCTTGAGTGAGATCCCACCAGTGGTTAAAATTACCTTAGTAGAATTGAGTGCCTATTAAATTCTTGTTCGAATTGCATCCTGCAAACATTAGGCACAAAACTCTAGAAAATATTTGTTAGTACAAAAAGATATAAGAGAAGATATAAGATTCAGAGAATAAAATAAAATAAAATAAAATAAAATAAAATAAAATAAAGTAAAATAAAATAAAAACCGAAAAATAAAAACAGAAATTCAAAATTAAAGTCAAAGATAATTAATAATCACACAAATTAACCAGTTAAACCACGAGTCCCCGACAACGGCGCCAAAAACTTGATGGACAAATTTATGATCACCAAAATATGATGTCACAAACTTGTTTTACAATCGGCAAGTATGACCGAATCGTTTCAAGTAATAAACTTGGTAAGACCAAGTATCGTTCTCCCAAAGGACTCACGGCCTAGTTTAGTTGTGTGGTTTGTTGATTAGCTAAGACTTAAGATCAAAATAAGTAGGATTTTACTATGCAAAAGACGAAAATAAACATGTATGCATGAGGTTGATCAATGGCTAAAACAAAAGACAAGCACTTTCAATGAAATATAGATGAATATGTTGTTGGGGGTCAATTTCATCTTATCCACTCTCATATATTTTAGGAATTCAACATTCAAGTCATCATTGTTAATGCCACTCTCTAAATTACCTTGCAAGAAGGCCTATCCCCAATTACGAGTTCATACAATTCCTAGCATTCCTAATAATTAGTTCTTTTAGCACAGGAGCTTAACGACAACCAATATACTATTGGGAGTAATTCCCCGGATCTAGACTTCCTCGTACGTTCCCGTATCAACAAAACCAATAATCATGCATTGAATGAGTTAAACAAAGCAAGCATTGAGCAAAGAGGAAAAACCCTAACTAATGATGAAAGAAAGCATGAGTCTTAGATTAAGATGCAAGCACAAATTCCATATATGAGAGCTTCAAAAGATTACATTGATTCCCCAACAAACATACAAGGTTTAGTTCACCATATTCATGGTGAACCTAGATGAACAATAATGAAAGAATGAAAGATAGAACCCTAGAAAGGTGAAGAGGTAGCCTGAGCATCCAAGATCCTCCTTCAAAGGGGTGGAAGAGAGAGTGTTTGCTTCGTTTCTGCCAAAGATACAAACCCTAGGACGTCCTAAAGCTTATATACTATTCTAAAATTACAGAAAATTTAGGCCCAAGCCCATAAGTGTGCCGCTCAGCGGTAAAGTACAGCTCAGCGGTAAGTGCGTGAGTAGTTTCTTCCCCTCAGCTGCCATTTTGCCCCTCAGCGGACCTCCTGTGACTTCCTGAGTGCCGCTCAGCGGTAAACTGCTGCTGAGCGGTACTTGTGGCTTCTCCTTTTGCACTTTTTGATGTCTTTTCTGATTCCATCTCTCTCCTTCTTCACTTCTTTCACCAAATTCACCTTAAACCTGCACAAAAACACTTAAATCAAGCATAAACCTGTCCAGCTCTCTTATTTCATAAAATATGAATGAAAGCATGATTTCAAGCTAGTTTCTAAGTATAAAGGTTGCTTTTAGTGTCAATTTTGAGCATGAAAATAACAGTTTTTCAACTGTTTTCACATTACAAGGCATTTTAGAGGTTGAGGTTTTTGATTGTTGGGGTATTGACTTTGTAGGACCCTTTCCTCCATCTTTCAACAATGAATATATTTGGTAGTAGTGGATTATGTGAGTAAATGGGTGGAAGCATTAGCTTGTCCTAAAAATGATGCTACCACGGTAATTAAATTTTTGAAGAAGCAGATATTTACGCGTTTTGGAACTCCAAGAGTGTTGATTAGTGATGGGGGATCTCATTTTTGCAATTATTAGCTAGAAAAAGTGCTCAAACATTATGTTTTAAAACATAAGGTAGCTGCACCTTATCATCCACAAACCAATGGACAAGCTGAGGTATCTAATGGGGAAATATAAAGAATCTTGGAAAAAACAGTGACTTCATCAAGAAAGGATTGGTCACTCAAATTAGATGATGCTCTTTGGGCTTATAGGACGACAATGAAGACGTCTATGGGACTCTTACCGTTTCAATTGGTCTATGGGAAAGCATGTCATTTGCCAGTAGAGTTAGAGCATAAAGCGTTGTGGGCTTTGAAATTCTTGAATTTTGATCCTTATGAAACTCAAGGCACACGCAGAAGGCGGATTTTGGAGCTTGAAGAAATGCGATTACATGCATATGATTCATCCAAGGCTTATAAAGATAAGATAAAATTTTATCATGACAAGAAGTTGGTAAATAAAGTTTTTAATCCAGGATAACAGGTACTATTATTCAATTCAAGATTGAAGATATTCCCTGGGAAATTGAAGATAACATGGTCAGGACTATTTGTAGTAAAAGGAGTGCACCTGCATGGAGCAATTGAAATATTTAATCCAGCTGTTGATGATCCACAGAAAAGTTGGGTGGTGAATGGTCAACGTCTCAAGCTTTATTTAGGAGGTGAAGTGCAACACTTGTCCACAATGATGCAGTTGGCTGATCCCTGAAATTTTGGATCAAGCTCGTGACGTTAAACAAGCGCTTACTAGGAGGCAACCCAATGTTCTGTACGTATTTTTGTTTTTTTTAGATTAGGGTTGATGGACTCAATTGGAAACTTTGTCTGTTATGATGGTTTGCTTATGATTGTGATGGTATGATAAGTAATGCTTGATGATGCTTTGAGATTGATTGATGTTGAGATATGCACATTAAATGCTTATACAGGTGATTCACAAGCTTTGTGAACAAATGCATGATGTTGTGATTGTGAGATTAAGCAGGATGTGTATGTCAAATGTGAATGAGCTTATATGTGAGGTTTTGAGCTCCAGAGTTGTTATGATTGAATGATATTACTTTGAAAGCATGAATGATTTTGCCCAGGTTTTCTACGATTGAATCAATTGCTTGTTTTACATGATATGATCAAGGCCATTTGTTGGTAACCCTTTTTATTGGCCAAATTCATGAAGTTAGCCCACTAAAAGAGAACACTTTGTGTTGTATCCTTTGAACCCTTAGTCTTGAACATAATTTGAAAACCCTTGTTGGAAAGCTTTACCTTGAGTTAAGTAGAAAATCTTCTGCGGTATTGATAAATGTTCAAGTTTGGGGTTGTTGGGAAAGTATGAAAAAGAAAAAGGAAAGCATTGAGCTAAGAGCTAAGAAATAAGAATGTGAAAAGAGAAAGAAAAGAAAAGAAAAAGTAAAGCTCAATGCAAAAGAAAGTTGGGAATAAATAAGAATGATTGTGTTGATATGATTCTCTTAACTCAAGGATTTTGTGATCTAGAAAAACCAATTTTCTTGTTAGCCCAGCCACGTTATAAGCCATTGAAAAGTCCTTGTGATGATGCATGCTTGTGAATGTTTTTGATTGTGGTTAAATGAAAGGCAAAGCTGATTCATGTGACATTGTGATAGTGGAGTGAATGAGTGATTACCTCTTATACACTTGTGTTTGAGTGAAACACTTTACCTAGTGAGGAAATATTCCATGAGCACATGAACATCCATGCTTAATTGATTGATCATTCATGAAAAATAGCATTTGTTGGATATTAAGTGACTGTGTGAACACCAAAGCATGTGCATGTCTTGATTGAAATCTTTGTCATGAGTTTAATTGAAGTTTTTACTTATCTTAAAAAGAGAAATTTTGAATGGAGTGAACCATTGTATGGATTAGGAGAAGATTGAGTTACATCTTGTTTGCTTGAGGACAAGCAAAGTTCTAAGTTTGGGGTTGTGATAACAGTTGAAAAACTGTTATTTTCATGCCTAAAATTGATACTAAAAGCAACCTTTAACGCTTAGAAACTAGCTTGAAATCATGTTTTTGGTTATATTTTCATAAATAAGAGAACTGGACAGGTTTATGCTTGATTTCAGTGTTTTATGCATGTTTTAAGGTGAATTTGGTGAAAGAAGTGAAGAAGGATAGGAATGGAATCATAAAAGACATCAAAAAGTGCAAAAGGAGAAGTCAAAGTTACCGCTCAGCGGCAGTTTATCGCTGAGTAGCACTCAGGAGCTCACGTTGGATTCGCTGAGGGGTGAAAATGCCGCTGAGGGGAAGAAAACAACTCACGCACGTTGGAGCTCAGTTTATGGGCTTGGGCCTAATTTTTCTGTATTTTTAGAATAGTATATAAGCTTTAGGACGTCCTAGGGTTTGTATCTTTGGCAGAGACGAAGCAAACACTCTCTTTTCCACCCCTTTAAAGGAAGATCTTGGATGCTCAGGCTACCCTCTCCTCTTTCTAGGGTTTTGTCCTTCATTCTTTCATTATTATTCATCTAGTTTCACCATGAATTAATATGGTGAACTAAACCTTGTATTGTTGTTGGGGAATCAATGTAGTCGTGTGAAACTCTCATATATGGAATTTGTTTTAATATCTTATTTTTAAGACTTATGCTTTCTTTCATCATTAGTTAGGGATTTTCCTCTTTGCGTAATGCTTGCTTTGTTTAACTCATTCATTGCTATGATTATTGATTTTGTCGATATGGGAACGTACGGGGAAATCTAGATCCGGGGAATTTCTCCCAATAGCATATTGGTTGCCATTAAGCTCCTGCACTTAAGAACTAATTACTAGGAATGCTAGGAATTGTGTGAACTCGTAATTAAGGATAGGCCTTCTTGCAAGGTGATTTAGAGAGTAACATTAGCATTGATGAAAAGAATGATGAATTCCTAAAGTATATGAGAGTGGATAAGATGAAATTGATAACCCCAACAACATACTCATCCATCTATTTCATTGAAGTGTTTGTATTATGTTTTTCTCCATTGATCAAATTCATGCATACATATTTATTTACTGTCTTTTGCATCTAAACCTAAAATCAATTTGTTCTCAAGTCTCAAATAATTAAGAAATCATATAGTTAAACTAGGTCGTGAGTCCTTTGGGAAAACGATACTTGGTCTTACCTTGTTTTATTATTTGATACGATTCGGTCACACTTGCCGATTGTTAAATAAGTTTGTGGCGCCGTTTTTCGGTGTTCATAAATTTGTCATCAGCTCTTCAAAATTCTTCTCGGTTCCAACATAGAAAAGAAAACGAAAACCTTCTACACTTCAATGTCACCGTGTGTACACTAAATGAAAGATGAATAATCCCTCCTAAAAGCAAAGAAAGTGAATTGAATCCTACTAGACATCACCGTCCATCTCTCCTACGTGTTGGACCTACACTCTGGATGTCAAAAAAATTCCTCCCCCTTATCGTTGGCGGCTGTACACTCTCTTTGTTGATGCTATGTGATGTCCATCAACCTCCTCCGCATGCTCTTTCTCTAAAAATTCAATAAGCTCCTGCTGGGTGGTGGCTGTTGTTCCCCAGAGTTGTTTCTTTATTCAAGCTAAACCGTGAACTTCAATGTGCCTCCTCCTAGGTTGCGGGTGGACCGAATCCCCTCCAAACCCGTTGGACGTGTGTGCTTGTCATTCTCGTGTTGGGCCTCGCTGGACAGCACGTAGACCAGGGTGTGTGTTGTGCACTTTTAAAAAAATGAAGGCTCTCATTTCTTCTCCAAGCACCTCCTTCATGTGTGTTGGACCGCTCTATGTTGTCTTCCATGGGCCCATGTGTTTTATTTGTTTCACTAAATGAAGCCCCTTTCATTCACGTGCTGGACGCTCCAAAAGAGCTGCTGGAATCCCATCCATTCTTGTGACCGAGAGTAAAAATAAAAGCATGAAAATTTGTGTATGAAGAAATGATTAAGGCCGTGACACCTCCCTTTCTACTTAGCGGTTGGACCTTCCAAGTGTGGGCTGTAACATATTGCTTTCTAAAGCTCCTTTTTTAGTGCCAAATGCTTTTCTGGATGTCACTCTCCTTTTTCTTCTCCGCACTTCTTTTGTGGAGAAATTGAATTATGTGACAACCCTCCAAATGTCCCAAATTATTATCCAACAATTTCCCTACAATTAGTAATGCAAATAATTAATCTCTGATAAATCAAATTAATTAAAATAAGAATTTCTGGTCAAATTAAGCACAATTAGCAAAAATGGGGAAACACTGGACATTAAAGCACACTTCCCTAATTAAATCTGGTACAATAAACTCAGTGAAGTCAAGAAAATATTGACTCATCAAAATAGACCACACTTAGTCTTTTGCACTCCTGGGAAAAATCAAGACGCAAATCAAGGAATAGTTCAAAGGACATCAGGGAAGTGACACAAACTCAGAACACAGAAAACAAAGACAAACAAGGAAAGAAACAGAATTACACAGTTCTCAAGGAATCTGGACCAAGAAAGGACATAGAAAATATCCAACACAGAATCAAGGAAAGCAGATGCTCATGAAATCATCCAAGCAATTCAAAGCATGGCTAAATGATCAATCAACTCAAGAGGTGAATCAAAAGTAACAAAACCTCACAGATGTATTGTATCTCTCAAGTGTCTAGGGTAAACAATGTCAACTCAATGCACTCAAGAAAGCAAACAACAACAGACTTGGCAAGTCTCTAATATCAACACTCAAAACATATCCATGTTCAAATCAAAAGGTCTTTTATGGATGTAATGGGGCCAAGGACAAGGGAGGATATAATATGTATGAGAAGCTATAAACCAAAAGAAATAGAGGAGCAATGGGGAACAAGTGTAAACACAGTTAAATCACACCCAAAACCTCTAATTCAATCCTCTTCTTGACTCCATTATTCAGAATTTTTTTTCTCATCTTGCTTCTTCTCTTTTCTCTCTTTAGCACACAACTGTAAGAGACAAGATATAAATCATATTCCAAAAAAAAAAAACAAGAAGAGGAACCAACTAGATCAGAATCCTCAAGGAGACCAAACTTGTTCCCAAAACACTTCCTAAGCTCCAAAATTCCCTAAGGTTTCGGTAAACATGGTTTTTCACATAAGGCTAGTGTATGAGCTTCAAAACAAAGAAATGGGGAAAGTATAGGCTCAAAAGGGGTTATCAAAGGATCACAACAAGGTAGGCTTATTTGGCTAGAGAGGCTCAAGAACAAAACTGCCTTTATCACTTCCAAACATGCATATTAATCAAGAATTATCAACCATATTCATGCCAAGGCATATGTGCAAGCAATCAAGAGACATATCACACACAAGAAAGACATAAAGTGGCTCAAATCTCACATAAGGTACTTCTGTCACAATCAATTCAACACTCAAACATCATAATCATCTTCCAAGCAGAGAAAAGCAAGGATTTCCAACCAATCAGAGTATCGATGAAGTGAAAGACACATCTACAACCTAAACAAAGTCGAGAAATCAAGAGAAACATGTAAAATTGTACACAAGACAAAACAAAAACTACCTAGAAAAGAAAAAAATTTAACACGGAAAACAAACACTAACAAAGAAAAATCAGAATCTACCCCAATACTTAGTTCTCTCATTCCAAAAGGGTATATAAGCTAGCTTGTTCTCCTAAAGTGTAAGAATGAAAACTAGCTATGCTACCTTGCAGTACAAGCTAAGACGCCTATTTCCTCTTCTTTTCTTTTAAGACTAAGCATGGGAAGTCCCACATTGCTTGTGCTAAAAGGAAAAGAACTAACGAAAAGAAAACAAAGAGGCAAATACAAGCCCATGAACCGTATTCTACTCTGTTTGTGCTTTTTTGTCACTCTAAAACTCTTCATTCTTGACCTATGTATGATCATATCACTATGGGTGTGGGTGTGTGGGCGTGCCTTTTTAGTAGTATAAAGATATTAAAATAAAACATTACATTGATGATAACTTACCAAGAATTATAAACTTCCATTGAAGGAGATCATACACTTTTGAGAACAAAACTCTATTTATGATTGCGGCTATCCTCTTAATCTCACGCTGAAAAGACTGAAAAGGCATCCTCCCTAAGCTCACACCATTAAGGTGATCATTGCAAAAGAGAAAACATACACAAAGACAGACAACACAGAAGCAAGGGTAAGCTAGTGTACAAATAAAGTCTCTAATAATTTAGTTTAACAATTAAAAACATTCAAGAACAAGCAATTCATACAACCACAAGACCACTATACTCACTTATCCGGATATAATGCTGATATAGACTACTGCAGGCATGCACCCATGGTAGTATTTACACTCTGCAGAGTTTTAAACAAGGGTACGTAACTCAACCTACTCACCATGAGGAAAATCTTCTACTCCTAAAACCCAGAGGGCTTGGATGAAGACCTCCAACCATTCTTTCTACCACCCCATCCAACTCTACATGAGTTAAATGGTTAGTAGAATATCAGATTCCTGGGTACCGTAGTCTCTCTATCAAGCATTCTCTTACAACTTGCTAGAATATAGAATCTCTCCTTGTGATTATTCTCATAACATACTTTTCTCATTCTCATTATATATATATATATATATATTGCATACAACATAAGAATCCATTTAAAACCACATACATATAACCCTTCACTTTTACAATATTTCCTACAACACTTTGATATCTTCATCATACATTTCATCCAAGCATAAGGAGCCATGCAAAATTTATGAAAGAAAGGAAAAAAAAACCAGACTAGTAGCCCTAGAATACCCAAAAAAAAAGTGACCTTACTGACTACCGCTCAGCGCTGATAACAGTTGAAAAACTGTTATTTTTATACTTAAAATTGACTTCAATTACAACCTTGATGACATAGAAATTAGCTTGAACTCATGATTTTGTTGAATTGTTGGAAATAATAGATTTGGACAGGTTTTATGCTTAATTTCCTTGTTTTGGCAGGTTTTTAGATGAAATTGATGAAAAGAGTGAAAAGGGATAGAGATGGAATCAGAAAAGGACACAAAAAGTGCAAAAGAAGAGAAACCGCAAGTACCGCTCAGCACCAATTACCGCTGAGCGACACTCTCAAAGACCCATTGGCATCGTTGAGGGGAAGAATGGAGCATGCGCTACTACCGCTGAGCGGTATTTACCTCTGAGCAGCACTTTTCTGGGCTTGGGCTTACTTTTCTGTTTTAGTTAACCTAGGTCAGTCATCTTTGGCTAGGACGAAGCAAAACACACTCTTTCACCCCTTGGAGGAGGATTTTGGATGCTAAGGCTCCTTTCTCAACTTTCTAGGGTTCTATCTCTCACTTTTCCATTGTATTTCATCTAGTTTCACCATGAATATGGTGAACTAAACTTTTATTGTTGTTGGGGAATCAATGTAAATCCTTAGAAACTCTCTTGTACGAAATTTGTTCTTCAAGATCATTTTTATGATACATGCTTTCTTTCATTAATAGTTAGGGTTTTTCCTCTTTGCTCAAAGAATACATTGTTTAATTCATTCAATGTCATGATTAGTGGTTTTGTCGATATGGGCACATCCGGGGAAATCTAGATCTGGAGAATCTCTCCCAACAGTATATTACAAACCTAGACATAGGAGTATGATGATTGATTGCCTTTAAGCTTCTGTTCACTATAATGCATGATTAATTGCTAGGGAAACAAGACATTATAAACTAGTGATTATGATTAGGCTTTCTTCGCCGAGACATCAGGTTTAAGGTAATTTAAAAAGTGGCATTAACATTAATGAAAAGAATGATGAATTCCTAAATACAAGAGAGTTGATAGGATGAAATTGATAAACCCCAACAACATATTTATCCATATATCTCAATTCACGTGTTTTATTTCTTCTTGCCCATTGATCATCACATGCATACATATTTACTTTTCAGTCTTTTGCATTTGAAACTTACAACAATTTGTTCTCAAGTCTTAATTAATCAATAAATCACATAACTGTCTAGGTCGTGAGTCTCTTGAGAAATAATACTTGGTCTTACTAGGATTATTACTTGATACGATTCGGTTATACTTGACCAGGGGTAAACAAGTTTTTGGCGTCGTTGCTGGGGACTCGTGGTTTAACTAGTCTACTTGGTGATTTTTGATTACTTTTAACTTCAATTTTGAATTTTATTATTTTCTGTTTTTATTTTCTGTTTTTATTTTTCTGTTTTTATTTTGTTTTTATTTTTCTATTTTTATTCTATATTTTTTATTTATTTTTTATTTATTTTTTCTGTTTTTAGTTTCTATTTTTATTTTTCTGTTTTTATTTCATATCTTCCTATCTTTTCAATTATATCCTTTGATTATTTCTTTTATTTTCTATCTTTTTGTGCTAACAAATTTTTTCTAGGGTTTTGTTTCCTTGTGTACATTCAGACTAGAAGCAAAAAGATTTCTGAACCTCTTCTTGAAGGCCTGGACGAAAGTAGAAGGAGGAGGAGAGTTTGAACTTCAAGAGAACTATTCCCTTCTCCTGAGACACTTTTACAACTTTCACCACCAAGGTCTTACCATAGCACTGATAGTATGGCATAGGAGAATAATGGTAGACGGACTCTTGCAGATTATACCATTGTGGTTGGCCCTCAACATTTCAACAGTATAGCAAGGCTGAGGGTCAACGCTGCAAACATGGAGGTGAAACCGGCATTTATACAGTTGTTGAAAAGCAATCAGTTTAATGGGCTATCACATGAAAGCCCGTATGAACATCTCACCACCTTCAATGAAATCTGTAACACCGTGAAGATAAATGGAGTGCCGGATGAAGCAATCAAGCTTAGCTTGGTTCCTTTCTCATTGGGAGGCAATGCTAATTTGTGGTTAAATTCTTTTCCAGAAGGTAGTTTTACAGAATGGGAAACTGTGATTACAAAGTTTTGAACAAATACTTCCCACAATCTAAAGTCAACAAAGGGAGGCAAGAGATCTCTTCTTTCAGACAAGGCATGGAGGAGACATTAGGTCAAGCATGGGACAAGTACAAAAGCTTATTAAGAAAGACTCCCATGCATGGTTTTGATGAAGCGACAATAGTTTTACTTTTCCTTGGAGGTCTTGGTTCACAAACCAAGTTGATGCTAGATGCCTCAGCTGGAGGTAATATTAAATGTAAGACTCTAAAGGAAGCAACAGAATTGATAGAGAACATGGTTGCTAATGACAATGAAATGCATAGTGAAAGAGGAGCTCCTATTCAATAGAAAGGGGTTCTACAATTGCAGTCAAATGATGTCTTGCTTGCTCAGAATAAGATTATAACTCAACAGTTAGAGAATCTAACAAAGATAGTTGCTCAATTGCCGAAAGAATTAAAAACTGTTGCTCAAGTTCAACAACAGATGTGTGAACTATATGGTGGTGACCATATTAATGGTCAATGTCCTTTTCTAGTGGAGGCCCTAAAAGATGTAAATTTCATGAACAATCAATTTTCATACCGCCAAGGTAATTTCAACCAAGGGTGGAAACCTCACCCAAGCATGGGTCAAGGTCGGGGACAATTTGGACAAGTTGGGCAGTCAGGACAATTTAATAGGCCACAATAACAACCATCATTATGGCAACAAATGTCTACACTCACTGAAAAACATACAAATTTGGAAGAAACTCTTCACTAGTTTATGCAGGTAACCATATCCAATCATAACAGCACTCAAGCATCCCTTAGAAATATGGAGATGCAAATCGGACAATTAACTAAGCAGTTGCAAGAAAGGCCTAATAAAAGTTTTTGTGCTAATGTTGAGGTTATCCCTAGAGAAGAGTGTAAAGTTTTAGTGAGTGTAGATGTTGAGAAAGTTGAGTTGGAGAGAAAAGAAGAAAAAGAAGAGAGAGTAGAGGTAAAAGAAAAGAGAGTAGAGAGAAAAGAGAAAGAAGAGAGATAAGACATAAAAATTGAAGATATTCTTCCTTTTCCAACATATTATGAGAGATTAGAGAAAGAGAGACAATTTGGGCATGTTACAGAAATATTCAAACAATTGAAGGGTGAATTACCTTTGAAGGAGATATTGCAACAAATAGAAAATTATACAAAACCCGTGGAACAAGTCTCCACAAAGAAAAGACATAGAGAAGAGGAGACAAATGATTACAAAGCGGTCAAGAAGAAACTACTCCCTCCAAAAGAGAAAAATCCAGGAAGTTTCAACATTCCATGTTTCATAGAAAAGAAAAAGGTAAATAAAGTGCTACTTGATTTAGGGTCAAGTGTTAATTTAATGCCTTATTCTTTACTTGAACAAATGGGAGATCTTAAAGTCAAGCCTATAAAGATGAATTTGTTAATGGCGGATGGCTCTTCAAAGAATCCATATGGTATAGTAGAGGATGTTATGGTTTGTGTTGGAGAACTAAAATTCTCGGTGGACTTTGTGGTGATGGAAATGAAGGATGAAAGAGTTCGTATTATTCTTGGAAGATCGTTTATGAAAACGGCTAAAGTCATCATTGATGTAGATGAAGGAATAGTGGTGTTTAAGGACCGAGAAAAAAAGGTGGTTATTGATGTCTTCAAAGAGGAGCAATAGACAGAGACTAGTTATAAAGCTACATATCAAGATGTACTCATGACTAGTCCTCAAAATGCAAAGCCGAGCTGTACATGTAAAAATTGTTTTTTGTTTCATGATAAGGAAGAAGAATAAGATAACAAAGGAAGGACGGTTCATGATGATTCAATGCAAGCACAACCCAAACTTGGTAAACATGTGAGACTCAAAAACAGGTTGTGTGATGGAAGCTTATCCATGCTTGAATGACCTGGCCTTGTAGACAAAGCAGATGCAGCGGATGAAAAACAGTATTGATGCAGTGGATGAAAAACAGCAGAGTTGATGCAGTGGCAATTGAGTGAGATTGAGTGATGGTTGGTGTATTTGAGTGGACTAAGTATGTGTGGGAACCTCACAGCTCAGAAGGCCTTCCTACAATGGAAGGAAGCTAGAGGAAAGGGAAGAGAAAGTAGAGAGAATAAATGACTCAAGAGCAATAGGGCTGGAAATTAAATTCAGCAGCATTTTACTAAGCTCAAAAGTAACCCAATACAAAGAAAAGGCCCTCTTATTTATAGGTGAAGAGGAGCCTAAATTCTGTTTGTAATTCCCTCCTAAAATTCAAATTATTCAGATTTTGATCAAGCAAAATCCATGCTTCATTCCAGCTCATCCATCAAGGTGTGTGCTTCCTTCCAAATCAGCCAACATTCACGTGGAAAATGCTGGTGCATGCCGTAAGCACCTCCTTTGCTTTTTGGCTCCTTTGCTTGGTTCTTTCTTGGATGGCTCAATCATATTCTCCAAGATTTATTAATTCCTACAAAACAAAATATAAGTGCTTTAGTTAAGAGAAGAAGGATTTTTATAAGTAACCTTCCATAGAAGTAAAATGTTAGATGATCCTTCTTCTTCTTGAATCTTCCTAGCCATTGCTCTAGTAAGAGGTCCAATGTGATTTCTTGATGGTTTTCCATCAGACCCTCCCTCTTGAAAAAGATCTGTCCTCAGATCTGCTTCATCCTCTTGATCATCTCCTGTGAAAGGAATTAAATCGCAGATGTTAAAAGTAGGACTGACACCATAACTTTCAGGAAGGTCTAATATGTATGCATTATCATTTATCTTTTTGAGCACCTTGAATGGACCATCTCCTCTTGGACTAAGTTTGGATTTCCTTTGAGAGGGAAATCTTTCCTTTCTCAAATGAAGCCAAACTAGGTCTCCTTTTTCAAAAATTATTTTCTTTCTCCCTTTGTTGTTGTATTCTGCATATTTTTGAGTTTGTTTTTCAATTTGGATTTTAACTTTCTCATGTAACTTCTTGATAAACTCCGCTTTAGAAGCACCTTCTTTATGAAGAAAAGAAGATGATTCTGGAAGAGGTAGTAAATCAAGAGGTGTGATAGGGTTAAAACCATAAACAACCTCAAAAGGAGAAAGATTAGTAGTCTTGTGGACTACTCTATTATAAGCAAATTCAATATGAGGTAGATGTTCATCCCAAGATTTGTTATTTCCTCTTAATATTACCCTTAATAATGTAGATAAAGATCTATTTACTACTTCAGTTTGCCCATCAGTTTGTGGGTGACATGTAGTAGAAAATAGAAGTTTAGTTCCAAGCTTTTCCCATAAAGTTTTCCAAAAATGGCTTAGAAACTTCACATCTCTATCAGACACTATAGTTTTGGGTAAGCCATGCAATCTCACTATTTCTTTAAAGAAGAGTCTAGAGATATAGCTAGCATCATCTACTTTGTGGCAGGGTATAAAATGAGCCATTTTACTAAAATGATCTACTACCACAAATATAGAATCATACCCCCTTTGAGTTCTTGGCAATCCTAAGACAAAGTCCATGCTTATGTCCTCCCAAGGAGTATTAGCTATAGGAAGAGGTGTATAGAGTCCATGAGGCATAATTTTGGACTTAGCTTGTAAACAAGCTATACATTTAGAACAATGCCTTTGAACATCTATTCTCATGTGTGGCCAATAAAATTTACTTTTCAAAATGTTTAGAGTTTTATCAACTCCATGATGGCCCATGAGTCCTCCTCCATGACTCTCTTTGATAAGAAGTTTTCTAATGGATCCTTGGGGTATACAAAGTTTTCCTTTATTAAAAAGATACCCCTCAGAAAGATAGAATCCATCAAAAGGCTTCTTAAGACATGATGAATAAGTGGATGCAAATGTTTCATCATTTTCATATAACTCTTTTATGTCATCAAATCCTAATATTTGGGATCCTAGGGTTACTAATAATGCATGTCTTCTAGATAAAGCATCCGCAACAACATTAGTACTCCCCTTTCTGTGTTTGATGACATAGGGAAATTGCTCAAGATATTCCACCCACTTTGCATGTCTTTTGTTTAGCTTTGCTTGCCCTTTAATGTACTTGAGAGATTCATGGTCAGTGTGTATGATGAATTCCCTAGTTACCAAGTAATGCTCCCAAGTTTTTAAAGCTCTAATGAGGGCATACAACTCTTTGTCATAGGTAGGATAGTTTAAGGTAGGCCCCCTAAGTTTTTCACTAAAGTAAGCTACGGGATGTCCTCCTTGTATTAAAACAGCTCCTATTCCTACCCCAGATGCATCACATTCTAGTTCAAAGGCTTTGGAAAAATCAGGCAAAACTAGAATAGGTGCATGTGTTAACTTGTGTTTCAAAGTCTCAAAAGACAACTCCTGCTTATCACCCCAAATAAAAGGCATATCTTTCTTGACTAGCTCATTTAAAGGAGCAGCTATGGTGGAGAAATCTTTCACAAATCTCCTATAAAAACTTGCTAGCCCATGAAAACTTCTCACCTCTCCTACATTTTTAGGGGTTGGCCATTCTTGTATAGCCTTGATCTTCTCTGGATCAACATGTACACCTTCTTTTCCCACTTTGAATCCAAGGAAAATCACACTTTCTTGACAAAAAGTACATTTGTCAAAGTTGGCAAAGAGATGATGTTCTCTAAGAAGAAGCAAGACTTTTCTGACATGGTTAAGGTGTTCTTGAAGGCCTTGACTATAGATTAAGATATCATCAAAGTAGACCACTACAAATCTGCCTATGCATTCCCTAAGCACATGATTCATTAATCTCATGAATGTACTTGGAGCATTGGTCAAACCAAAGGGCATGACTAACCATTCATACAAACCAAACTTGGTCTTGAAAGCAGTTTTCCATTCATCTCCTTCATGAATTCTTATTTGATGGTATCCACTTTTAAGATCAATTTTGGTGAAGAGATTTGCTCCATGTAATTCATCCAACATGTCATCTAGCCTAGGAATGGGATGCCTATACTTGACAGTTATGTTGTTGATGGCCCTACAATCTGTACACATTCTCCAAGACCCATCCTTTTTAGGGACCAACAACACAGGCACAGCACAGGGACTTAAACTCTTTTGGATCCACCCTTTGTTCAACAAGTCATTAACTTGTTTCTCTATTTCTTTTGTTTCCATAGGGTTGGTTCTATAGGTTGGCCTATTGGGTAGGCTTGCCCCAGGCACCAAATCTATTTGATGTTCTATTCCCCTCAAAGGTGGTAATCCACTTGGTACCTCTTTGGGAAATATATCATCAAATTCCTTTAAAAGTTTTTGCAACCCCTTTGGTAGAGAACCAAGTTCATGAGTGATTGAAACAAATGCCTCTTTGCAATAAAGAAGGAAATGAGGTTGTCCAAGAAAAAGATTTTTGGAAATATTCAAGGTTTGAGGTTGGACAACTTCATGGGTTGAGGCATGGGTTACCAAATTCTTTCTTTCTTTCTTATTTTCTTTTTTCTTTTCTCCATCCAACTTCTTTTTAAGAATTATTTGGTCCTCTCTTACTTGTGAAGGTGTAAGAGGACACAAAATAATTTTCTTTCCCTTGTGTTGAATGGTGATTTTGTTGGTGACTCCATCATGTAAAGCTTGTTTATCATATTGCCAAGGTCTTCCAAGTAATATGTGCCCAGCTTCCATTGGTACTATATCACAAACAATTTGATCTTCATATTTGCCAATGGAAATAGGTACACTTACTTGTTCTTTAACTACTATTCCATCATCCTCTTTGATCCATTGAAGTTTGTAAGGTTTAGGATGAGGAGTAGTGGTTAAACCAAGCTTCTCTACCATTCTAGAACTACAACAGTTGCAACAAGAGCCACTATCCACTATCATTGAACATGTCTTTTCTAAAACTTTGCATCTTGTGTGGAATAGGTTCTCTCTTTGTGACTGTTCTAATTCTACATGTTTACTTTCTAGGAGTCTCCTTACCATAAGTAAGTCACCATCACAAGGTAAAGCTTCTTCTTCTTCAGAAGTGGATGTTTCAGACTCACTATGTGAAGAACCCTCACTTTCACTCTCATGTTCAAGGATGTAAGTTGACCTTCTATTGCGGCACTCAGATGCATAGTGCCCTTTTTCCCCACATCTAAAGCACTTAGTCTCCTTACTCTTATGATCTCTTGAAGGTTCTTTGACTTTTTCTTTTCCTCTCTCTTTCTCTCTGTCTTCATATCTTGGCTTGGTTTGACTACCCTCCCTCTTATACTCTTTCTTATGGTAAGAACTATGAGGGTAATCTTTCTTGGTGGAGCTTTTCCTCTTTAGTTGTTGCTCAACCCTCACACAAAGTTGGACTAACTCATTGAGATCATTGTAGGGTATAAGTTCAACCCTATCTCTTATGTCATAGTTGAGTCCACTTTGAAACCTAGCTATTGTTATCCTAGGTTCTTCTCTTATCCCAGCTCTCAACATGAGTAACTCCATTTTTTGTCTATATTCTTCAACACTCATGTTCCTTTGTTGGAGTTTATGGAGTTTATCCATTATCTCCCTATCATAGTAGGCTGGTACATGCCTCCTCCTCAAGGCAGCTCTCATTTCATTCCAATACCTAATGGGAGGTAAGTGTCTTAGCCTATGGTCCTTGACTAAGGCTGTCCACCAAATTAAGGCATAACCTTGAAAGCTTAGAGAAGCCATGGTGACTCTCCTTTCATCATCTATTTGGTGGCACTCAAACAATTGCTCAACTTTCATTTCCCACTCTAGGTATTCTTCTACATCATCTTTTCCATGGAAGGAAGGAAGATCAATCTTAGGCTCTCTTGGGTAATGCTCTCTAACTCTATGTTGTCTTCTAGGAGGCATTTGGTAGTGGTCATCATTGTGATGACTACTATTTTGCTCAATTTCACTTGGAGAAGATGATGATTCTTCTCTTCTCCTATGGGAAGACCTCTCTTTCTTTTTATCTTGATTAATCAAAAGTTGACTAATCATATCTTTGAGCTCACTAATCTCTTTATCCCTTTGTTCAAATCTTTGCTCAAATTCTTCCCTTAAAGACATTTCACTATTGGGTTTCAAACTTCCTTGCACACTTGATTGACTCATTCTTGTCAAAGGAAAAGGTTTTCACAAAGTTTTCAAAATATTTGACAAGTAATGAGTGAAAAGATTTTCACAAGATTTCTTTGTTTTTGGTGAAAAATTTCTAAAGAGATTCTAGAGGCAAAAGATGTTTCTAAGTAGCTCCCAGGAAGAAGAGGTGAGTCACAAATGGACAAGCTTAGAAACCAAGTTCTTCCTTAGCCAGAGTTTCCTTAGAGTTATCTTTTACCTTAGTTTCTAAGTAGAAATTCTTCAAATTCTTTTCAAATGTTATGAAATGAACCTAAAACCAAAGAAAGGTTGACTAAATGCTATGCAATCCTATATACCACGGAGACTTAAAAACACACAAAAAGATTAAGCAAGAAATTAAAGAAAGTAATAAAGATGCAAGAATGTAAATGTTAGACGGCCCTAAGTGAAAGTGCAAGTGACACTTGGAGCCCCTTGACACACTTCCACACTAAGAAAACGAAATTGGACTATTACAATGTTCAATTGTGAACTTGGAATTGCTTCAAGAGCATTTTTCCAAGTCACTTGGCTCAAAAACAGCAAAGAAAAAAAAATACAATTTCAAACAGCAAATTCCGTGATATTTGGTGTAAATAAACTTGAAATGAGGCCTAGAAGTAATGTGAGCTTTGTCTTCTTGCTGCTGCAGAAAGCTACTCAAAATGCAAGTGTGAGTTGCTCTTTTTCCAGGGTTGAAATGCTGCTGTAACAGAGTTTTTCAGCTGCTGGACAGTGGTGTTTGGGCTGCTGTTGAGTCTTCCTTCTTGCTCCACTTTCAATGCTCAAACCACTTCCTAGGAGGCTACCAAAGTAGGAGAAGGATTCTGGTGCTGGATGCCCCAAACAGCTTGCACATACACTCCAAAACTCAGCAAAATCACACCAAACAGATTAAAAATCTGCACCAAATTTCTGCACACTGCACCAGTATAGGTTGCTGTATTGAACACTTTAGATGCCAAAAAATAGACACAAACAATTGGACAACACACAAATGAAAGTAGGTACACAAGATGAACTTAGCAAAGGCACTAGAATGGATGAAGAAAGCAAGAAAAGACTCAAAACAGTAATGAACTTGTGTGCTTCGAAACTGTTTGATAAAATTCAAAACTGTTTGACAAAATGCCACAAAGAATAGTAGATTTTGTATTTTCTGGTTTTTGACCTTTCACATCTGGATTGCAGGGTTTAGATTGCTTTTTATGATTCCTATAAACTTGCATAAGCATATAAATGTATTTGGAAACTTAAACCCAGCTTTTGCCAATCCAATAATGAAAATTAAAAGTATTTCAAATGTCAAACAGCAACAAAAATGCTTACTGCACCAGAAAGTGGTGTGAAAATGGTGGTTTTAGGGTCAAAATTGTTTGGCAGTGGTGCAAAGGCTTAAGTGAGACATCAAACAAGTGTATATCATCATTGTGAACATGTTTAAATTCTGGAACAGCACAGAAACATTCTGCATCCGAAAATGAATGTTCCACTTCCAATTTTAAGAAAAAATGATGGTTTAAATGGTGATTTGGCACATTGGCTGGAAAATGACCAAATGAACAGTATGCACAAGTTTTAAATGGTCAAATAAACCTTTCCTAATGTTCACAATGCACAAAAACAAGGGAAGGCACCAATTGGCAGTGGCAGTTGTTAATTATGCAGAAAAAATGCACTAAAAACTGCACCAGAATGAGAATTGTGGCTGGAAAAATGGAACAGCAGTGGCTAAAATGAGTTTGAGTGATGCTAATGGTCAAATGACACTTCAAAGAAGTTTGTATCATCAAATGGAAGATGTTTAAACACTTAATCAGCCAAAGCAAAGTGCATATCAGTTTTTCAGTGGTTGACTTCCAATTTTAACAAAATTTGGTGGTTTGGCTGGTGTATTTTCGGATAGGTTCAAAAATGACCATATGAACAGTAAGAACAAGTTTGAAATGGTCAATTGTATGTGCACAAACCTTCAAACACCACAGAAGCACACAGAATCTCAAAATCACTTTTGTAGTTGCCACTTATGCAGCAAAATTGGACAAAACTGTACTAGAAATTAAAATGCAACGGATTCAAAACTGGATGGATCAACAAAACGTGTAAGAAAGGTCCTAGCAACTAGATTCTAGCTGGAAAATGTTAGCTAGGAGATGTTAAATGGCCTAAGACACAACAAAGAAGTCAAGCACGGTGCAGAAGCTTGGATAAAACAATAAAAGTGATTTGAAACCAGATTTCAAGCAACGCAACTACTCATTTTTCAATTCTGTGATTATTAGGAGTTGCTATCACTTCAAACACATGTAAAAACAGTAAACAAACTTGTACAAAGCTTGAAACTAAAGAAATCTGGACTACATCAGCTGATATCAAATTAATCCAGAAATGATGTTTTATGCAGATTTTTCTACTGGAATCAATATTTGCAATGCTAATTGGCTCAAATGATCAAAGCTGGACATGTTGCCATTGCTTTATATGATCAACATAGAGCTAGCAATTGCTCAGGACACACTTAAAACGAAAATGAAAGTTAGAACAGAATCAAATACTTGATGACAGAGTTGAAAAAAACTGCACAACAGGACATGACCATGACATTACTGGAAAATGAAAAATAAAGGTTGAATTGAACTCACACAATGGAAATGCACCGATTAAAATGAAAGATGGACATAAGACACTGTAAGAACATTGAATTAAATGCTGGAACAGAATTACAGAAGCAGAATTAACACTGAAACAGAAACAGAAAACAGAAACAGAAAACAGAAACAGAGATGGAATTCAGCAGAATTAAATTGCAGAATGAGAAGAAATGCTTAGCTCCTTGGTGCGTGGAGAACCTAAGCTCTGGATACCACTTGATGGAAGCTTATCCATGCTTGAATGACCTGGCCTTGCAGACAAAGCAGATGCAGCGGATGAAAAACAGTATTGATGCAGTGGATGAAAAACAGCAGAGTTGATGCAGTGGCAATTGAGTGAGATTGAGTGATGGTTGGTGTATTTGAGTGGACTAAGTATGTGTGGGAACCTCACAGCTCAGAAGGCCTTCCTACAATGGAAGGAAGCTAGAGGAAAGGGAAGAGAAAGTAGAGAGAATAAATGACTCAAGAGCAATAGGGCTGGAAATTAAATTCAGCAGCATTTTACTAAGCTCAAAAGTAACCCAATACAAAGAAAAGGCCCTCTTATTTATAGGTGAAGGGGAGCCTAAATTCTGTTTGTAATTCCCTCCTAAAATTCAAATTATTCAGATTTTGATCAAGCAAAATCCATGCTTCATTCCAGCTCATCCATCAAGGTGTGTGCTTCCTTCCAAATCAGCCAACATTCACGTGGAAAATGCTGGTGCATGCCGTAAGCACCTCCTTTGCTTTTTGGCTCCTTTGCTTGGTTCTTTCTTGGATGGCTCAATCATATTCTCCAAGATTTATTAATTCCTACAAAACAAAATATAAGTGCTTTAGTTAAGAGAAGAAGGATTTTTATAAGTAACCTTCCATAGAAGTAAAATGTTAGATGATCCTTCTTCTTCTTGAATCTTCCTAGCCATTGCTCTAGTAAGAGGTCCAATGTGATTTCTTGATGGTTTTCCATCATTGTGGGTTGTAAAAGACTATAAGGAAGATGGAGTGATAAAAATAGAGTCTCCACATTCAAGAAGAGTCAAAGAGGTGGACCGGAAGCAGCTGGTGAGTTGGTGTGATGATAGAAAGATAGACATCAACATTGAAGATGGAACGTGACCTTTACTAGGTCAAGCTAGTGACATTAAAAGAGCGTTTTTTTGGGAGGCACCCCAGTAATTTAAGAACATTATTTTATTTTGATATTGGTTATAATTTTTTTTAAAACTTTGGATATTACTTTTATGTTGAAATCTTTTGGGTTAGCATCTATTGATGGATGTTAGGTGGTTAAGTATCTACTGAAGGATACTAGGTTTATTAATAGGTTTGTTACACCTACTGATGGGTGTTGGTAAGGTAAAATTGCACCTACTGATGGGTGTTGGTGGATTTTGGGTCAAGCTCGTGATGTTAAACAAGCGCTACTTGGGAGGCAACCCAATTGAATTACTTTGTCTTTATTGTTTATTTTGATTTTGCTTCAGTTGCATGGTAGGGACTGAATGTATGAGTTTTCTGAGAACTTAAATGCATAGAGTGAGTGAGAGGCATGAGTGAAAGGCACCTAGGGTAAGCTAGGAAGAAAGAAAGCATTTCACACAACTACCGCTCAGCGGAAATTTTCGCTGAGCGGCAATTCTGCAGAATGGTTTTTCGGGTTGCCCTTTGATGACAAATTTATGAACACCGAAATACGGTGCCACAAACTTGTTGAACAATCGGCAAGTGTGACCGAATCGTTTCAAGTAATAAACTCGGTAAGACCAAGTATCGTTCTCCCAAAGGACTCACGGCCTAGTTTAGTTGTGTGGTTCGTTGATTAGCTAAGACTTAAGAACGAAATAAGTGGAGTTTAATATACAAAACAGAAAATAAACATGTATGCATGAGTTTTGATCAATGGCTAAAACAAAATACAAGCACTTTCAATGGAATAGATGGATGAGTATGTTGTTGGGGCTATCAATTTCATCTTATCCACTCTCATATACTTTAGGAATTCAACATTCTTTTCATCATTGTTAATGCCACTCTCTAAATTACCTTGCAAGAAGGCCTATCCCTAATTACGAGTTCATACAATTCCTAGCATTCCTAATAATTAGTTCTTTGAGTGTAGGAGCTTAACGGCAACCAATATACTATTGGGAGAAATTCCCCAGATCTAGACTTCCCCGTACGTTCCCGTATCGACAAAATCAATAATCATGCATTGAATGAGTTAAACAAAGCAAGCATTGAGCAAAGAGGAAAAACCCTAACTAATGATGAAAGAAAGCATAGGTCTAAAATAGAAGATGTAAACACAAATTCCATATATGAGAGTTTCACAAGACTACATTGATTCCCCAACAACAATACAAGGTATAGTTCACCATATTCATGGTGAAACTAGATGAACAATAATGAAAGAATGAAAGATAAAACCCTAGAAAGGTGAAGAGGTAGCCTGAGCATCCAAGATCCTCCTTCAAAGGGGTGGAAGAGAGAGTGTTTGCTTTGTTTCTACCAAAGATACAAACCCTAGGGCGTCCTAAAGCTTATATATTATTCTAAAATTACAGAAAATTCAGGCCCAAGCCCATAAGTGTGCCGCTCAGCGGTAAGTGTGTGAGTAGTTTCTTCCCCTCAGCGGCCATTTTGCCCCTCAGCGGATCCACCGTGATCTCTTGAGTGCCGCTCAGCGGTAAACTGCCGCTGAGCTGCAGTTGCGGCTTCTCTTTTTGCACTTTTTGATGTCTTTTCTGATTCCATCTCTCTCCTTCTTCAGTTCTTTCACCAAATTCACCTTAAAACCTGCACAAAAACACTGAAATCAAGCATAAACCTGTCCAGCTCTCTTATTTCTGAAAATATGAATAAAAGCATGATTTCAAGCTAGTTTCTAAGTATAAAGGTTGCTTTTAGTATCAATTATAAGCATGAAAATAACAATTTTTCAACTGTTATCACCCTTACCGGGACGCAAGCCCATTAGGGTATTTTTATACCCTAGGGTGCGATTTTGGTTTCATTTTCAGATTTCTTTCCTCTCACACACTTCTAAACACTTTTCTAAGAATTCTCTACATCTTTCCCTTCATTCCCCGTTACAAAATCTCTCTTCCACTAACTTTATCACTAGTTTTCCATCTAAGATTGGGTTTTGGAGAGAGCATTATTGTTAGGGTTGAGTTCTTCACTTTCTTAGAGAATTTTCTACTCATCTAGCATCTCCACCCAAGTAAGTCAAGCATTTTTCATTCTAGGGTTCTTAAAAGCATGAATTGGTATGGATATGGATGATTCAAAGCATGAGTTTTTAGGGATTTTGATTTCTATGCATGATTTGATGAATTAATTGATATTTGAACCGATTAAAATGCTTGATTTTGGTCTGGAAGTATGAAAATTGCATGTGGGTGGAGTTAGGAAGTGTTAAAAATGAATTTTTCAAATTTTACACCAATGCAAGGAGGTTGGGTAACTATCCAGCTGAGGATTACCTAAGCTATGTTAGAGGCCAAGCTATTAGGTATGATCCTAACTCTATCAACAACTTTTTGGATACTGAATGGGTTGGAGAGCAGTGCCAGTTTGCTCTCTGTATGGAGGAAGGCACTGATTTTAATGATATGGAGAGTGTTCTATGTGTCCCTGGAGGACGCTTCCAAAGGAACGGAAATGGTGTAGTAGTGAATATCAGGAGGACTAATTTGACTTCTCTTGCTAAGTATTGGATGGCATTCTCCCAGGCCAACATTCAACCGTGTTCTCATGTTTTAGACATCACTCTCAGCAGGGCACTTCTCCTCTACTATGTGCTCAGAAATATGAGCATTAACATTGGCCAAGTGATTGCCAATGAAATACAAATGTGTGCCAACACGATGAATAGTAAGGCACCTTTAGGGCATCCTTCCTTGATTACACACCTGTGCAAGATAGATGGGGTGGATACTTTTGCTCCACCATTGGAGAGACCGAGGAAATCCATTGATGAGGCCTATCATAGGCAGTATTGTGGAGGAGAGGATGCAGCTCAACCAGTCCCGCCACAACGTCCTCGTAGAGAAAGAAGACCAGCACAGAGTCAGGCATCTGCAGAGACTTATGAGGCATAGCCATTCCAGATGAGAGACATGTACATGTCTCTTATAGGTGCACAGATGCAATCCATCCACAAAGGATAAATGGAAACTGTTGAGATGATTATTGGGTTATATGATACACCCCCAGCACACAGGTGTACTATGGATGAGTTCCATAATGTGGTGGATTGGCCAGAGGAGCAAATCCAAGGCAACAGAGCAGGAAAAGCTGAATCTTCAACTATGGAGGAAGATGAAGATGATGATGATGATGATGACGCATTTGAGGATGCTGAAGATAATGAAGAGGAGGAAGATACAGATGACATCACAGGCTGATGAGGAGCTGAGATAGCATCTACTGATGGATGCTATCAGCACTAAAGCAGGATCTTTTCTATCTAGTGTTTTGTAATATTGAACTTATTTGCTGCTGTTTTTAGAATAGGATTGATGTACTCAATTTGAAACTTGTCTGGTATGATGGTTTGCTTATGACTTATTGCATGATGAGTACTGCTTAATGATGTTTGGATCTTGATTGATGATTGAGAATGTGCACATTATATGCTTATACAGGTGGTTCACAAGCCTTGTGAACAAATGCATGATGTTATGATTGTGATTATGATGCTAGGCAGGATGTGTATTGATAACAGTTGAAAAACTGTTACTTTCATGCTTAAAATTGATACTAAAAGCAACCTTTAACACTTAGAAACTAACTTGAAATAATGCTTTTTGTCATATTTTCATAAATAAGAGAGTTGGACAGGTTTATGCTTGATTTCAGTGTTTTTATGCAGGTTTTAAGGTGAATTTGATGAAAGAAGTGAAGAAATATAGAGATGAAATCAGAAAAGACATCAAAAAGTGCAAAAGGAGAAGCCGCAAGTACCGCTCAGCGGCAGTTTACCGCTCAGCGGCACTGAAGAGGTCACGTTCGATCCGCTGAGGGGCAAAATGGCCGCTGAGGGGAAGACACTACTAACGCACTTACCGCTGAGTGGCAGTTTACCACTGAGCGGCACTTTTATGGGCTTGGGCCTAATTTTTCTGTATTTTTAGAATAGTATATAAGCTTTAGGACGTCCTAGGGTTTGTATCTTTGGCAGAGACGAAGCAACTACTCTCTTTTCCACCCCTTTGAAGGAGGATCTTGGATGCTTAAGCTACCTCTTCACCTTTCTAGGGTTTTATCTTTCATTCTTCCATTATTATTCATCTAGTTTCACCATGAATATGGTGAACTAAACCTTGTATTGTTGTTGGGGAATCAATGTAGTCTTGTGAAACTCTCATATATGGAATTTGTTTTAACATCTTAGTTTTAAGACTTATGCTTTCTTTCATCATTAGTTAGGGTTTTTCCTCTTTGCTTAATGCTTGCTTTGTTTAACTCATTCATTGCCATGATTATTGATTTTGTCGATACGGGAACGTACGGGGAAATCTAGATCCGAGGAATTTCTCCCAATAGTATATTGGTTGCCGTTAAGCTCCTGCACTTAAGAACTAATTACTAGGAATGCTAGGAATTGTATGAACTCGTAATTAAGGATAGGCCTTCTTGCAAGGTGATTTAGAGAGTGGCATTAACAATTGATGAAAAGAATGTTGAATTCCTAAAGTATATGAGAGTGGATAAGATGAAATTGATAACCCCAACAACATACTCATCCATCTATTTCATTGAAGTGTTTGTATTCCGTTTTCGCCATTGATCAAATTCATGCATACATGTTTATTTACTGTCTTTTGCATATAAAATTCCAATCAATTTGTTCTTAAGTCTTAAATAATCAACAAATCACAGAATTAAACTAGGCCGTGAGTCCTTTGGGAGAATGATACTTGGTCTTACCGAGTTTTATTACTTGAAACGATTCGGTCACACTTGCCGATTGTTAAACAAGTTTGTGGCGCCGTTTTTCGGTGTTCATAAATTTATCATCATGTATGTGGAATGTGAATGAGCCTGTATGTGAGATTTTGAGCTCCAGAGTTGTTGTTGAATGTTATTACTTTGAAAGAATGAATGACTTTGCCCAGGTTTTCTATGATTGAATCACTTGCTTGTTTGCATCATATGATCAAGGCCATTTGTTGGTAACCCTTTGTTAGCCAGATGCATGAATTTAGCCCACTAAAAGAAAGCACTAAGTGTGTTATCCTTTGAACCCTTAGCCTTGATCTAGGGTTTTATCTTTCATTCTTCCAATATTATTCATCTAGTTTCACCATGAATATGGTGAACTAAACCTTGTATTGTTGTTGAGGAATCACTGTACTCTTGTCAAACTCTCATATATGGAATTTGTTTTAACATCTTAGTTTTAAGACTTATGCTTTCTTTCATCATTAGTTAGGGTTTTTCCTCTTTGCTTAATGCTTGCTTTGTTTAACTCATTCATTGCCATGATTATTGATTTTGTCGATACGGGAACGTACGGGGAAATCTAGATCCGAGGAATTTCTCCCAATAGTATATTGGTTGCCGTTAAGCTCCTGCACTTAAGAACTAATTACTAGGAATGCTAGGAATTGTATGAACTCGTAATTAAGGATAGGCCTTTTTGCAAGGTGATTTAGAGAGTGGCATTAACAATTGATGAAAAGAATGTTGAATTCCTAAAGTATATGAGAGTGGATAAGATGAAATTGATAACCCCAACAACATACTCATCCATCTATTTCATTGAAGTGTTTGTATTCCGTTTTCGCCATTGATCAAATTCATGCATACATGTTTATTTACTGTCTTTTGCATATAAAACTCCAATCAATTTGTTCTTAAGTCTTAAATAATCAACAAATCACATAATTAAACTAGGCCGTGAGTCCTTTGGGAGAACGATACTTGGTCTTACCGAGTTTTATTACTTGAAACGATTCGGTCACACTTGCCGATTGTTAAACAAGTTTGTGGCGCCGTTTTTCGGTGTTCATAAATTTATCATCATGTATGTGGAATGTGAATGAGCCTGTATGTGAGATTTTGAGCTCCAGAGTTGTTGTTGAATGTTATTACTTTGAAAGCATGAATGACTTTGCCCAGGTTTTCTATGATTGAATCACTTGCTTGTTTGCATCATATGATCAAGGCCATTTGTTGGTAACCCTTTGTTAGCCAGATGCATGAATTTAGCCCACTAAAAGAAAGCACTAAGTGTGTTATCCTTTGAACCCTTAGCCTTGATCTAGGGTTTTATCTTTCATTCTTCCAATATTATTCATCTAGTTTCACCATGAATATGGTGAACTAAACCTTGTATTGTTGTTGAGGAATCACTGTAGTCTTGTCAAACTCTCATATATGGAATTTGTTTTAACATCTTACTTTTAAGACTTATGCTTTCTTTCAGCATTAGTTAGGGTTTTTCCTCTTTGCTTAATGCTTACTTTGTTTAACTCATTCATTGCCATGATTATTGATTTTGTCGATACGGGAACGTACGGGGAAATCTAGATCCGAGGAATTTCTCCTAATAGTATATTTGTTGTCGTTAAGCTCCTGCACTTAAGAACTAATTACTAGGAATGCTAGGAATTGTATGAACTCGTAATTAAGGATAGGCCTTCTTGCAAGGTGATTTAGAGAGTGGCATTAACAATTGATGAAAAGAATGTTGAATTCCTAAAGTATATGAGAGTGGATAAGATGAAATTGATAACCCCAACAACATACTCATCCATCTATTTCATTGAAGTGTTTGTATTCCGTTTTCGCCATTGATCAAATTCATGCATACATGTTTATTTACTGTCTTTTGCATATAAAACTCCAATCAATTTGTTCTTAAGTCTTAAATAATCAACAAATCACATAACTAAACTAGGCCATGAGTCCTTTGGGAGAACGATACTTGGTCTTACCGAGTTTTATTACTTGAAACGATTTGGTCACACTTGCCGATTGTTAAACAAGTTTGTGGTGCCGTTTTTCGGTGTTCATAAATTTGTCATCATGTATGTGGAATGTGAATGAGCCTCTATGTGAGATTTTGAGCTCCAGAGTTGTTGTTGAATGTTATTACTTTGAAAGCATGAATGACTTTGCCCAGTTTTTCTATGATTGAATCACTTGTTTTTTTGCATCATATGATCAAGTCCATTTGTTGGTAACCCTTTGTTAGCCAGATGCATGAATTTAGCCCACTAAAAGAAAGCACTAAGTGTGTTATTCGTTGAACCCTTAGCCTTGAACATGATTTGAAAACCCATTTTGAAAAGCTTTACCTTGAGTTAAGTTGAAAATATTTTGTGGTATTGATAAATATTCAAGTTTGGGGTTGTTGGGAAATAGAAAGGGAAAATAAAAAGCATTGAGCCAAAAGTTAAGCATGTAAAAAGCAGAAGAAAAAGAAAAGAAAAGCTCAATGCAAAAGAAAGTTGGGGATAATTAAGAATGGTTGTGTTTAGATGATTCTCTTAAATCAAGGGTTTTGTGATCCAGAAAAACTAATTATTATTGTTAGCCCAGCCGCATTATAAGCCATTGAAAAGTCCTTGTGATGATGCTTGCTTGTAAGTGTTTTTATTGTGGTTAAATGAAAGACAAAGTTGATTCATGTGATATTGTGATAGTAAAGTGAATGATTTTAGGGTTTATTCTTTCATTCTTTCATTGTTATTCATCTAGGTTCACCATGAATATGGTGAACTAAACCTTGTATGTTTGTTGGGGAATCAATGTAATCTCTTGAAGCTCTCATATATGGAATTTATGCTTGCATCTTTTAATTAAGACTTATGCTTTCTTTCATCATTAGTTAGGGTTTTTCCTCTTTGCTTAATGCTTGCATTGTTTAACTCATTCGATGCATGATTATTGGTTTTGTCGATACGGGCACGTACGGGGAAGTCTAGATCCGGGGAATTTCTCCCAATATTATGTTGGTTGTCGTTAAGCTCCTGCACTTATGAACTGATCATTAGGAATGCTAGGAATTGTATGAACTCGTGATTAGGGAGAAGCCATCTAGAATGGTACTTTAGAGAGTGGCATTAACAATGAGGATTTGAATGTTGAATTCCTAAAATATATGAGAGTGGATGAGATGAAATTGACCCCCAACAACATATTCATTCATATATTTCATTGAAAGTGTTTATCTTTTGCTTTTGCCATTGATCAAAAACTCATGCATACATGTTTATTTTCTGTCTTGCATATTAAACTCCAAATATTTCGTTCTTAAGTCTTAGCTAATCAACAAACCACACAACTAAACTAGGCCGTGAGTCCTTTGGGAGAACGATACTTGGTCTTACCAAGTTTATTACTTGAACGATTCGGTCATACTTGCCGATTGTGAAACAAGTTTGTGACATCATATTTTGGTGATCATAAATTTGTCCATCAAGTTTTTGGCGCCGCTGCCGGGGACTCTGGTTTAACTGGTTAATTTGTGTGATTATTGATTATCTTTGACTTTAATTTTAAATTTCTGTTTTTATTTTCTGTTTTTATTTTTTCGGTTTTTATTAGATTATATTAGATTTTATTTTATTTTATTTTATTTGATTAGATTAGATTAGATTTTATTTTATCTTATTAGATTAGATTAGATTTTATTTTATTTTATTTTATTCTATCTTCTGAATCTTTTATCTTTTTATCTTTTGAATCTTTTATCTTTTTATCTTCTGAATCTTTTATCTTCTGAATATATATCTTCTCTTATATCTTTTTGTGCTAACAAATATTTTCTAGGGTTTTGTTTTCTTGTGTATGCAGGAGGCAATTCGAACTAGGAGTAAGAAAACAACAGAACCTTTTCTTGAAGGTCTAGACGAGAGTAGACGGAGGAGAAGAATCAGAACATCTAGAGAACTTTTCCCTTCTCCAGAAACTCTCTTACAATCATCACCACAAGGTTCTGTTCATAGCACAGGAAGTATGGAGAACAATAATGTTAGAAGAACTCTTGCAGACTACACCAATATTGCTGGGCCTCAACACTTTAACAGCATAGCTAGACCTAGAGTCAATGCAGCCAATATGGAGGTCAAACCAGCACTGATTCAACTGGTGAAGAGTAATCAATTTAATGGGTTATCTCATGAAAGCCCATATGAGCACCTCACTACCTTTAATGAGATTTGCAACACAGTCAAGATTAATGGGGTGCCAGACGAAGCTATCAAACTTAGCTTGTTTCCTTTCTCATTGGGAGGCAATGCTAAGCTTTGGTTGAATTCTTTTCTAGAAGAAAGTTTCACAGAGTGGGAAGCAGTGGTCACAAAATTTTTAAATAAGTACTTCCCACAATCTAAGGTGACTAAAGGCAAGCAAGAGATTTCTTCATTTAAGCAGGGCATGGAAGAATCACTGGGGCATGCATGGGACAGGTATAAAAGCTTGTTACGTAAAACTCCCACGCATGGTTTTGAAGATCAAGAAGTAGTCTTAACTTTCCTTGGAGGGCTTGGTTCACAAACCAAGATGATGCTGGACGCCTCAGCAGGAGGCAATATTAAATGGAAAACTCCAGAGGAAGCAACTGAAATTATAGAAAATATGGCTACTAGTGATAATGAGCTGCACAGTGAGAGAGGAGCTCCTATGCAACAAAAAGGGGTTCTTCAATTACAAACACATGATGCCTTGCTAGCTCAGAATAAAATTCTAACTCAACAGCTGGAGACTCTGACCAAAACTCTTGCTCTATTACCTAAAGAGTTGAAATCTACTGCACAGGTACAAACCCAGTTGTGCGAATTATGTGGGGGTGATCATATCCATGGCCAATGTGCTTTTCCTGTGGAAGCCGTGGAGGATGTTAATTTCATGGCTAATCAATTTCCATACCGTCAAGGGAATTATAATCAGGGGTGGAAACCACATCCAAGCATTGGTCAAGGACAAACTGGGCAAGCTAATCAATATAATAAGCAGCAGCAGCAACCAACCTTTTGGCAACAGTTATCTATGCTTAATGAAAGATCAACAAGGTTGGAAGAAACTCTTCAACAATTCATTCAGAAAACTGAATCTTCTCAAAAGAGCACTGAAGCTGCTATAAAGAATTTGGAGATTCAAATGGGTCAGATTACCAAGCAATTGGAAGAAAGGCCACATAGAAACTTTGGGGCTAATACTGAGGTTAACCCCAGAGAAGAGTGCAAGGTGGTAGAGAGTGTTGATGATGAGAAAGTTGAGTTAGATACAGAAGAGAGAAGTGAAACAGAGAGCAAAAGCACGTTTCCTTTTCCAATCCATCAAGGGAAACCAATGGACTTCACAGAGTTATTCAAAATGGTGGATAATGATGCACCTTGGGAGCAAATTTTGCAACAGAGTACGGTTTACACTAAATCTAATGAAGAAAGCTCTACAAAGAAGAGACGTAGAGATGATGAGGAAAAAAAGTGTATAACTGTTAAGGAAGAGCCATTCCCACCTAAAGCATCAGATCCAGGTAGTTTTTCTATCCCTTGTACTATAGGGAAGAAAAAGGTAAAGAAAGCTCTCCTTGATTTAGGTTCAAGTGTTAACTTGATACCTTATTCTTTACTGGAGCAAATTGGCAATGTTAAAATGAAACCTGTAAAGGTTAATTTAGTAATGGCCGATGGATCTTCAAAGGAGCCATGTGGGATTGCAGAAGACATTGTAGTTTGTGTTGGCAAACTTCAGTTTTTGGCAGACTTTGTGGTGATGAAGATGGAAACCGAGAAAATACCTATCATTCTTGGAAGACCGTTTATGAAAACGGCCAGGGCTATCATAGATGTAAATGAAGGTATAGTGGTGCTCCAGGATAGAGAGGAGAGAGTGGTGGTGGATGTCTTCAAAGATGAGACACAAGCAAAGGAGGAAGAAGCCAGTTATAAAGCTGCATTTCGAGATGCACCCATAACTAGAGGTAAAGATGAAAATCTTGAGGTTTCAGGTAACCATTGTTTGTTGTTTCAGGTACCCAAGGAAGAAGAGATTGGAAGAGGAGAAGAAATTCCTAGAAAATGGAAGAAAAGAAGACTCCAACTGGGCACACCTGTAAGAATCAAGAACAAGTTGTGGGTTGTGAAGGGCTTTAAAGAAAAGGAGATGATAGAGATAGAGTCTCCATATTCTAGAAGAACCAAAACAGTTCAAAGGAAGCAGCTGAGAAGTTGGTGGACTGACAACATCAAATATAAAGAAGATGGAACGTGAACTTTACTGGGTCAAGCTAATGACGTTAAAAGAGCGCTTGCTGGGAGGCAACCCAGTGATTTACAAACTTTTGACTTTTGATTTGGTTTTGTAACTTTTAATTTGTGGACATTATTTTGTAAATATTTTGTTGGATACAGCATCTACTGAAGGATGCTAGCTGGTTAAGTATCTACTGAAGGATACTAAGTTTGTAACACCTACTGATGGGTGTTGGTGAGAAGATTTTGCACCTACTGATGGGTGCTGGTAAGTTTGAAACACCTACTGATGGGTGTTGGTGGATTTTGAGTCAGGCTCATGACGTTAAACAAGCGCTACCTGGGAGGCAACCCAGTTGATTGATTGTTTTCTGTTTGTTTATTTTAGTTAGGGTTTGCATAAGCATTTTTAACATTGAATTGCAGGGAACCAGTGAGGGGTATGTCTAGGAGGCACGTAGGTCAAGAAAAGAAAAAGAGAAGCACTTCACGAAAGTGCCGCTGAGCGGCAATTATCGCTGAGCGGTACTATCGCAGATGGGCTTAAGTTCCCCTTAGCGGGACCCGAGCCCATTAGGGTATTTTTAAACCCTAAGCTGCGCAAATTCTCATTCTTTCAAGCTCTTCTCTGCACAAACATTCCCACATACCTTCTCCTAGGTTTTCCACATCTTTTCACTCTTCCCTCTTAAGAAAATATCTCTTCCACTCACTTTTTCACTAGTGTACCATCAAAGTTTGGGGTTGGAAGAGAGTATTCTAGCTTGGAAGCATTCTCATTGCATCTAGTATCTCCACCCAAGTAAGTAAAATGCATTTTGTTCATTCTAGGGTTCTTGAATTTGAATGTGATTGTCAAAGCATGAATATTTAGGGGTTTTGATTTCTATGCATGATTTGATGATATATTTGATGTTTGAACCGATTAAACTGCATGATTATGAACTGGAAAACTGAAAATTGCATATGGGTGGAGTTAGGAAAGCTTTAAAATAGATTTTTCAAAAATCTGCAGAGTTACCGCTGAGCGGCATTTACCGCTGAGCGGCACTCTGCCAGATTTAATTTTTCTGGTTTGTTGCGTGTTGGATTGTGGCACTGGTGGCGCTGAGGGGAAATTCTGGCCCTCAGCGGTGATTTAGCTTCGAAAGGAGTTGTGTTCTATGTTTACTAATGATTAACATCATGTTCTGTGGTTTTGTAATTGTGTTTGAATGCAGGAATGGCATCCTCTTCAGGAAAGAGATTGAAAACCATGGCAACCAAGAGAAAGGAAAAGGAACCAGAGCAACCCCATAATAGCAGGTTCCTCTCTAGGAAACATGAGAAGCACTTTAGGGTGGTTCAGGACAGGAGACTTCTGATGGAGAGAAAGGTTGGAATGATACCTAACTTTGCTCCTCAATTTGGAGAGCAAGTGTTGGGGAATGATTGGGGAAAGCTAGCCACTTATCCTGCACCTGCCAACATAGCTGTAGTAAAGGAATTTTACACCAATGCAAAGAAGATTGGTGATTATCCAGCTGAGAATTATTTGGGCTATGTCAGAGGCCATGCTATCAGGTATGATCCTGATTCTATCAACAACTTCCTGGATACTGTGTGGGCTGGTGAGCAATGCCAGTTTGCTCTTTGCATGGAGGAAGGTGCTGATTTTGAGGATGTGGAGAGAGTGATGTGTATACCTGGAGGACACTTCCAAAGGAATAGATCTGGCGCAGTGGTTAACATTAGGAGGACAGATTTGACTCCTCTTGCAAAGTATTGGATGGCATTTTCTCATTCCAACATTCAGCCATGTTCACATGTGTCAGATATCACTCTCAGCAGGGCACTATTCATCTACTGTGCTATCAGAAATTTGAATGTTAATATTGGGCAGGTGATAGCTGATGAGATTAGTGTGTGTGCTAACACCTCAAATAACAAAGCACCACTAGGACATCCTTCTTTGATCACTCACCTTTGCAAGCTAGCTGGGGTGGACACTTCTGTTCCACCATTTGAGAGGCCAAGAAAAGCTATTGATGAGGCTTATTACAGACAGTACTGTGGAGGTGAGGATGCAGCTCAGCCAGTTCCACCACGCCATGCTCGTAGAGAGAGAGGGCCAGCACAGAGCAGGACATCTGCTGATACACATGAAGCAGAACCATTCCAGATGAGGGACATGTATATGTCTCTTATAGGTGCTCAGTTGCAGTCCATTCACAGAGGGCAGGTGGCCACTGCTGAGATGATAGTGGGGATGTATGACACACCTCCAGCCCACATGTGGACTATGGATGAATTCCATAATGTGGTAGCTTGGCCAGAAGAACCATTGCATGAAGAAGGAGCTGAAGCAGGTGAAGCTTCAGCTCGAGACATGGAAGAAGATGAAGCTGAGGAGGATGATGCATTTGATGATGATAATGATGAGGAGGAAGAGGAAGATACAGAGGACAGCTCAGACTGATGAGGAGCTGAGATAGCATTTACTGATGAATGCTATCATATGATTATGCTTTTGTGGTTTAAGTTTTCTGAACTTATTTGTTTTTTTGTTTTTAGATTAGGGTTTGATGTACTCTATTTGAAACCTGGTTTCTTATGATGGTTTGCTATTAACTGTGATTGTTTGATAAGTAATGCTTGAATGATGCTTATGATTAATTGATGTTGAGATGATGTGCACATTAAAATGCTTATACAGGTGATTCACAAGCTTTGTGAACAAATGCATGATATCATGATTGTGATTGTGAAATTAAGCAGGATGTGTATGTCAAATGTGAATGAGCTTATATGTGAGGTTTTGAGCTCCAGAGTTGTTATTGTTGAATGCTATTACTTTGAAAGCATGAATGACTTTGCCCAGGTTTTCTATGATTGAATCAATTGCTTGTTTTGCATCATGTGATCAAGGCCGTTTGTTGGAACCCTTTTTATTGGCCAAATTCATAAAGTTAGCCCACTAAAAGAGAACATGTTGTGTTATATCCTTTGAACCCTTAGCCTTGAATATACACTGAAAACCCTTGATTGAAAATCTTTACCTTGAGTTAAGTAGAAGATCTTGTGTGGTATTGTTAAATGTTCAAGTTTGGGGTTGTTGGGAAAACATGAAAAAGGAATAGCATTGAGCTAAGAGCTAAAAAGTAAGAATATGCAAAGAAAAAGAAAAAGAAAAGAAAAGAAAAAGAAGCAAAGCTCAATGCAAATGCAAAGGCAAAAGAAAGTTGGGAAGAATAAGAATAATTGTGTTGTTATGATTCTCTTAACTCAAGGATTTTGTGATCCAGAAAAACCAATTTTCTTGTTAGCCCAGCCACATTATAAGCCATTGAAAAGTCCTTATGATGATGCATGCTTGTGAATGTTTTTGATTGTGGTAAAATGAAAGGCAAAGTTGATTCATGTGACATTGTGATAGTGGAGTGAATGAGTGAAACACTTTACCTCTTATACACTTGTGTGTTGAGTGAAACACTTTACCTAGTGAGGAAATATTCCATAAGCACATGAACATCCATGCTTAATTGATTGATCATTCATGAAAAATAGCATTTGTTGGAACTTAAATGATTTTGTGAACACTAAAGCATGTGCACATCTTGAATGAACTCTTGGTCATAAGTTTGAGTGAAGTTGTTACTTATCTTAAAAAAGAGGATTTTTGAATGAGTGAACCATCATATGAATTGATTGGAGATTGAGTTACATTTTGTTTGCTTGAGGACAAGCAAAGTTCTAAGTTTGGGGTTGTGATAACAGTTGAAAAACTGTTATTTTCATGCTTAAAATTGATATTAAAAGCAACCTTTATACTTAAAAACTAGCTTGAAATCATGCTTTTATCTATATTTTCAGAAATAAGAGAGCTGGACAGGTTTATGCTTGATTTAAGTGTTTTTGTGCAGGTTTTAAGGTGAATTTAGTGAAAGAAGTGAAGAAGGAGAGAGATGGAATCAGAAAAGGAATCAAAGAGTGCAAAAGGAGAAGCCGAAAGCACCGCTCAGCGGCATTTTACCGCTGAACGGCACTCAGGAGGTCACGGGAGGTCCGCTGAGGGGCAAACTGGCCGCTGAGGGGAAGAAAAGGGAAGCGCAGTCACCGCTGAGCGGTATTTACCGCTGAGCGCCATTCTTAATGGGCTTGGACTTGTTTTCTGGCACTTTTATGGGCTTGGGCTTAGATCTTTTGTAAGTTTAGAATAGTATTTAAGGACTTGCACGTCCTAGAGTTAGTATCTTTGGCAGAAACGAGGCAAACACTCTCTCTTCCACCCCTTTGAAGGAGGATCTTGGATGCTCAGGCTACCTCTTCACCTTTTTAGGGTTTATTCTTTCATTCTTTCATTGTTATTCATCTAGGTTCACCATGAATATGGTGAACTAAACCTTGTACGTTTGTTGGGGAATCAATGTAATCTCTTGAAGCTCTCATATATGGAATTTATGCTTGCATCTTTTAATTAAGACTTATGCTTTCTTTCATCATTAGTTAGGGTTTTTCCTCTTTGCTTAATGCTTGCATTGTTTAACTCATTCGATGCATGATTATTGGTTTTGTCGATACGGGCACGTACGGGGAAGTCTAGATCCGGGGAATTTCTCCCAATATTATGTTGGTTGTCGTTAAGCTCCTGCACTTATGAACTGATCATTAGGAATGCTAGGAATTGTATGAACTCGTGATTAGGGAGAAGCCATCTAGAATGGTACTTTAGAGAGTGGCATTAACAATGATGATTTGAATGTTGAATTCCTAAAATATATGAGAGTGGATGAGATGAAATTGATCCCCAACAACATATTCATTCATATATTTCATTGAAAGTGTTTATCTTTTGCTTTTGCCATTGATCAAAAACTCATGCATACATGTTTATTTTCTGTCTTGCATATTAAACTCCAAATATTTCGTTCTTAAGTCTTAGCTAATCAACAAACCACACAACTAAACTAGGCCATGAGTCCTTTGGGAGAACGATACTTGGTCTTACCAAGTTTATTACTTGAACGATTCGGTCATACTTGCCGATTGTGAAACAAGTTTGTGACATCATATTTTGGTGATCATAAATTTGTCCATCACCTTTCTCAACCATTCTGAGAACTAGTTATAGTGTTTCCATTATACTAGTGAATTCTCCTTACCACATTCATTTTAAACCTCAGTCTTCATACTCTTCAACTAACTCTTGTTCAATTCTTTACCAACCTAAGAACTTGAACCTCGCCTTTGTTCTCATCATCTGTTAACACTTCGTTACTTCAAGATTGACATTACCACTTGAAATCATAAGCTCACTTTGTCTTCTTTGACTATTACTTAGTTACTCCATATAATCTCACTTCTAACTTTTGAAGATCACCACACACTTTCTCAACTCAAAACAAACAACAACATCACTACCTTGTTAAAGAAGCTCACTCTTCACAAACCACTAACCCATGATTTTGAAAGTTGTCGCACACGCCACTTATGGATAAGATCAGGCCTACTATCATCTGTTGTGTTACTTTGATTTTCAGACCTTTTTACTCATCAATTTATTGAAAAGAACTCTTTCTTCCTGTCAACTGTAACCCGAAACTATTACCCTTGAGAAACCTTTTCCATAACTTCTATAATCTTGCAAAACCCTAAGAATTATTCCCTTCCTTGATAACCTTGTCATCTTGTTTCCTCAAAACTGTTTTTATTCCTTGAAAACGTACCTACACAAAGTTACTCGTGATTGCTAAAACTTATACTGGACTGTTTCAAACTGCCCTATACTTTTCTTCTGAAATCCATGAAACTTGTAATCATTCTGATGATTACACTGATCCAAACCACTACTCCTTAACAACTCTTCCAACTGCTTCTTTTGCTCCACACACATAACATAAACTATATACCCTTGGTTATGCTTCATGCACCACTGTAAAGTTGAACTCCACTGATCTAAGGTAGAAATTCTAGTACTTGCTTCAAAACCTCCATAAAAATCGTTCCATAACAAAATCTTGTCTTCTTTTTTTCATTTTCTCTTGTTAAACTTTTCTTATTGTCATAACCCTTACCTTCATTTTCTGAGTTGATTTGTGTGTGCATGTGTGTGTGCGTGTGCATGACTGTGTGCTTGTGCGTGTGCGTATGCGTGCATGTGCTTGTGTTGGAGGACATCTGCGTGTGTCTACGTGCATTGGTGTGTGCACGTGTGTGTGCGTGTGTGTGAGTGTGTGGGTGTGTGTGTGGTGTGTGGATGTGGATGTGTGTGTGGGTGTGGGTATGTGCGTGTACGTGTGTGCATGTGCATGTGTGTGTGCATGTGTGCACGTTTGTGTGTGCGTGTGTGCACGTGTGTGTGTGTGTGTGCAAGTGTGTGTGTGTGTGCGCATGTGAGTGTGTGCGTGTGTGTGTGTATGTGTGTGTGTGTTGGATGGGTTGGTTTGTCCATGTGGGGGTGCGTGTGCATGTGCATGTGAGCGGGTTTGCGAGTGAGCGGGTGTTCGTGTGTGTGCGTGTGTGTGTGTGTGTATATGTGCATCTGTGTGTATGCGTGTGTGTGTGTGTGGGTGTGTGTGTATGTGTGGGTGTGGGTGGGTATGAGTGGATGTGAGTGAGTGGATAGGTGGTCTGTGTGTTGTTGTGTGTGTGTGGGTGGATGGGGTGCGTGTGGGTGTCTACATGTTCATGTAAGTGTGCATGTGCGCGCGTATGTGTGCGTGCGTGTCTGTGTACGTGTGCGTGTGTGTGATTTTAGTAAGTATGGTAACTTGTTAAAAATTAGAAGTTCTTTAAACGTGTTTAAATAAGAGTTTAACATAGCCTAGTGAAAGTGAATCATTATAAAAATTATATTGGATATCTGCTAACCTTTTACCATATTTCTATGTGCATTTAAAAATCCTTAAGTATTAAACACTATTTCTATCCCCTACAAACATCGTCTAGTACTAGATAAGTTTTTCAAATTCTATTTAAACTGTCTTTCTACAGTTGACCAATTATTTCAATGTATATTATATGTACAAAATTTTCAAGAATTTGACAAGTTTTGCTGTATACTATTGAATTTCTTTTCATATATAGTTTTTAAATTAAATTAGGCGCAATAGAAATATTTTATTATGGGTTTCAAAATTTTCAATTATTACAATTTATTTATAAATAGTACATCACAATATATGGTTTAAATAAATTAGTTGAAAAATATTTTATTTGTGACATTTATAAAGATTTTATCAACTTTTATCAACTATATAATTATAAGTTTGCTTGCATAAAATAATTTATGTCAAATATGCATAGATTAATATAGATATAGATTCCAGGTTTGAGAGATTGGAATTCCCAACGATTTTTTTTCTTCTAAAATAAAAACGTTGAGAACTTTGGTTTGAAGTTTCAACTTGTCAACGTCTTTTATAGATATAAATATTTTTACTAATCAATTTAAATGTTTAAATAAGATAATTAATTATTAATTTCACTGAACTTTTATTTATATATTGTATTAATTCAGACTGTAGTCAAAACACAATTAAAGTTACAAATATTTATTTAATAAACTTAAATAAACATCTTTGAACAGACAAAGTTTTTAACGTATCAATGATTTTAAAATAATAGTGTACAAGATAAAATAATGTAATGTTTTAAAATAATATTAGCAACCGAAATAGTGACTAAAATATTTAGTTGCTAAATGTTATGTTTTATATTAATTAGCTATCATAATTGTATTGTATTAGCTAAAAGAATTTATTGATCATTAAAATGTATTTAATATAATAATTAATGATCCAAAAATATTATATTAAATATAATATTTTAGTTACACTGATTTAACGACCGAAATAAATATTATTTTACAAAATATATTTAATATGGTAATTATTTATCTAATATTTTTTTTGTTCTACATCATAAACATAATTTTCTTTTTCAAAAAAGTAATAAGTTTTTAGAATTTATTTCATTTCAGAGATTATAATATAAATACAATTGTCTATATAAACAGATATGTGAGCAACGTATCCCACCAAAGAAAATGGAGACTTTGAAGAATCCTGCTATCAAATTTGCAGTTTTGTTGGCTTTCTTAGTCATTTCATCAGGTGAAGACGCAAATTCAAAGTAGTCGCCATTGATAATTCATACCAATTTAGTTTGAAATTTTTTATCTTATACTACATGAGTCAAATTTTTGTGTTTCATGAGTCAAACCTATATAAAGAATTATTAAATTATTTCATCTCAAAATTTTATAATAACTAGTTTGTGCTGAAAAAAAAAACAATTATTCTGTAAGTTGTTTGTTATTGATTTTTTCTGTTGAGTCTTTAAAATACACTAATTGAAGAATCACATAAAACATCGTTCAAATCGTATTTGAATTTTTAATACGTTTCAAACTCGTATTTAAATTTCTAACACGTTTACAAATGTTTGTTTGTGTTATTCTGATATGTTTGTTGTTGCAGATTTGTGCATGAAATCAGAAGCAAGAGGACCAGTTGAACGTTGGCACTGTTCTAACGATTCACAGTGCCAATTTTCTTGCAAAGGGTGTGGTTGCAAATGCATCAACACATGGTGTCAGTGTCCAACAAATCCACCTTCGCATGCTAATGTTGGTTTTCAAGCACAAGCACCACCAAATATATAATGTACTATCTTAATATATCTCCTTCATTTTAATTAATAAACATGCATTTTTTTTCTTAATTTTTTTAATTACGATATTTCTATTACCACTTAAAATGTTAATTAGTTATAATGTGTTGGAAGTTCCAATTTCTACTATCATATATGTGTATACCTCGACATAAAGAGGTATATTGAAAGTTTCATATCGACTAGAGAAAAAAAAAATTTATAATATATAAATGAGTGCAAACTTCACTTTACAAGCCGGTTTTATGAGGTTGAGTTAGTTTTAAAGTCCACATGTCACTATCGGATCATCCAACTTTTGTTATCACACGATATATCTAAAGCTCACTTCTTAATATAATGGTTAGTCGGTAAATAAAGTTTCTTTTTCAACATTATTTAAGTAATATTATCAAATTTTGATTTTGGATCGTTAATTTAATAAGTAGTGGAATGATATACGACGATATTAACAACGAGAACAAGTTGATCTGATGCTTCTGTGTCCGCATTTTTATTATGTTTTATTTTATATTATTCTTTTGAATTAAGTTTAATATATATTTATTTGTAAATTGATTAGTTTATTTAAATTTAATACATGTACTATTATTTTTAATTTGATGCGTCTCATCTATTATAATTTGAACAAAAAATTGTTAGAGGAGTAATATAAAGTAAAAATTTGGTGAAAAAAAAAAAACATAATTATGCTGTATATAGAGTAGTTGAAAATAGGGGTACATAAGGGTGTTTATATGTGAATGTGATTTAAAAAGTTGAGAATTGATTAAGAAAACCGATAGTCAATTAAAATTGAAAAGTTGTTGGATTCAATTTGTGGTTTTACACTTCAAAATTAATATAAATTAAAAAAAAAATATTATTTATATATTATTATATCTTTTATTATTTTACTCATACAAGTGCGTAAGAGAAAAAGAAAATGTGAGAGGAAAATATTGTTATAGTAGTTATCATTTCACTCATTAATTATAATGAATGAGGTGTATTCTTCTTAATTAAGTTCATATTATTTGTGTTTTAAATTTGTCTTAATACTCTATAATTATAAGTGTTTATGTAACGAGTCTCTTATGCGTACAGGAGGTAGATTTTATACGGTATTTAGTATTTATGATATTTCTTGTCTGATTTTTCTATGCTGTAAAAAACATGCACACCAATGTCTTCTATATATTTTATTCCAGCTATAGAAAAAAAATATTACTATAACAAAATACTAAATGCGAATAAAATAAATATTTGATTACTACAAGAATAATTGATATGACCGATGATCGTAATTCATCGGTAATGTATAAAATCCGTTGGTAATTGTCGTATATCGACGGTTTACCGACGGTCAAAATATCATCGGTAACAAAATTATTTCCAAACAATCAAACAACAATTTTTTTCAATAGTTAAAATCATAGAGAGTTTATCTGCAATTGTCATATTTGTAAGAGAAAGAAGATGTTATTAGGACCGGTGATGTTCCTAATCGCACAGATCAACTTTGCAATGGCTCGTCGAAAAAGTTGAGCTCGTTGGAAAAGTTGAGCTTGTCAGAAAGACTGAAAAGTGGACAATGGTGGGTTGCAACAGTGGCGAGCCTACAATGGTGAAGAGCAACGGTGATGAGACAACGTGACGGTAAGCAAAAATTAGAAGGAGAAATAAGTAGTGGTGGCAAGAAGTTCAGGTGACCAAACATTGGAGGGTAGCACTACCGGTGGAAAGAAGTTGTACACTAAGATGGAGAGAAATGAGAAGGAGAAAAGAGTGTGATGTTTGCCACATATATTGGCACTGAAGGCGAAATTCGGGTTGGAAAATTCCTGTTCTTTCTATCGACGGCCACAAGCCTTCGATAAATCTGTCAGTAACATCGCTAAGTGAAATAAGGAGTGATAAAATTCTCGCTCTTTTTACTGATGGCCAAAAGCCTTCGGTAAATCCGTCAGTAATGTTGTTAAGTGGAAAAAGCGCGGAAAATTCCCGCTCTTTTTACCAATGGCCAAGGTAAATCCGTCAGTAACGCCGTTAAGTGGAAAAAGTGCGGCAAAATTCCCGTTTTTTTTTATCGAAGGCCCAAAGCCTTCGGTAAATTCATCGGTAAGTGCCATACACATTAGCGATGGCCAAAAGTCTTCGGAAAATCAGTCGGTAATGTGTATTTCACTTATCAACGGATTTACCGAAGGCTTTGGACCATCGGTAAAAAAATAAAATAAACCATCGATAAATCCGTCAGAAATTAAAATATATCGATGGATATATATTCGTTGGTAAAAATCCTTCGGTAATATTAATAACTTTTGTAGGAATAATAATAAAATCACTTATCATAATATATAATATTTGGTACTTTTGTAAAAACAAATCAAATACAAAACCACGGGATGGTCAATCATCCTACAATAGTATCGCTAGTCGAGGATGATAACTAATCGATAATTAATCAAAATAATTAAAGTCATTAATTGGTAATTAATAAAAATAATTTATTAGTAATTAATGAGTCATTAATAAAAATAATAAAAATTATTTATTAATAATTAATGAGTCAGACATGATTAGAAGTTCGTCACAAGATCAAACCTGATTGGAAGTTCATCATAAGTCTATAAATATAGGTTTGACTTTAAGATAGTATACTTTTTCATAACCCATTTTTATCACGACATTATTACGGAACAAGGTCATTGACTTGAGCGTCAGAGTGCCTCCTACAAATAACTCCCAAGCGGACCGAACAGGTTAAGAGGATTCAAAGGATATCTGGTGATCGAATGGAGGGAATGCAATCGGTATTGCTCATTCCCATCCTTTCAAGGGAGAATAGCCAGGCAGAAGAACCAAGTAGGATCAGGCAAGAAGCAAGTAGCGTTGCGGCCACGACAACCCATTTCGTCCAAATCGTTCAAGTAGAGGGTTTGTTTCGATTCACTATTGTAGTAATGGAGGCATTGATGCCTGAGAAGAAAATGTCCCCAACGTTTGTGAAATATGATGGACCAACTAACTCGGATAAGCAGCTTCACTCCTTTGTAAACACCACAACTTTTTACTTGTCAAGTGACTCGGTGTGGTGCAGAGCATTATCTTTGTCACTAAAAGGAGAGGCGTTGGCATGGTTCAACACCCTACCCTCAAATATGGTGGATGGCTTCACCACCATTCATACCTTATTTGGTTGGTAGTATGCCTCTAGCTGGATCCATGGTCTTACCTACCTTGCGCTAATCAACACTAAGCAAGGGAAGGATGAGTCATTGAAAGACTTTATGGATAATTACAACATGACCGCTCGACAGGTGAAAGATATAAGCCAAGAATTCATACTCAATAATTTTTTAATGCTATTTAGCATCGGCCCCTTTGCGAAGAACCTTTATGCTAAACCACCAAAGACCATGGACGACTTCCAAGATATGGCAGCTGAATTTATGCGTGTAGAGGAAATGTGCGCCTTTCAAAAAAGACAACAAGAGGAGGCTGCAGTTTCATCGGTTGGAGGGGAAAGGAAGAATGGTAAGAAACCATTCAGTGGCGGGGACAAAGGAGGTAGCTTAAAACCAAAAGACCTCCCCAAGGTACCTAAATTCAATCAGTATACACCTTTGAACGTTCCAAGGGCTAGAATTCTAGAAGAAGATCTTTCCCCCTCTAAAGAAGAAGCCAACACCAAGGAATGCCGACTGTAGGAAACACTACCGTTATCACCAAAATCTTGGGCACACGACCAAGGAATATGCCACGCTTCGAGACAAAATAAAAGAGTTGATCTGAGCGGGTCACTTCTGAAAGTATGTGAAAACCGAGCAGGTAAAGAAACCCCCTTCATAGAAGTCCTGGTCGTCTCCTTCGGAGAGACAGTCGTCCACACAATAATCGGCACAGGAGCAAAAGCCGCAGCCAGGACCGTCAGCTCCGCAATCACATAAATTAATCTTCAGAGGGTTTGTGGGTATAGGATCATCTGCATCCGCATCCAAAAAGACTCTCAGGGGCTTAAAAATCGTTACCACGTGCACAAGAAGCAGAGATCGATGCCTACAATCACCTTTTCGGATGAGGACTTCCACACCCTAGATCCCGATCAGGATGACCCCCATGGTCATAAATGTAGAGATAGTTTGTTACAACGTCAGTAAGGTGCTGATAGACAAAGGAAGCTCTGTTAATATCCTTTATTGGAAAATCTTCCAAAAGATGGACTTATCGGACAACCTAATCATTCCTTACAACGGGCAGATAGTCGACATTGTAGGAGAGCAAGTGGACACTAGGGGATACGTAGATTTAAGAACGTGTCTTGGAATTGGTCGGGATATGAATGAGTTGAGGGTGAGGTATCTCTTGGTAGAAGCTAATACTTCTTATAATGTTTTGATGGGTGGGTCGTGCTTGAACACTTTTGGGGCAATCGTTTCAACACCCCATTTGACTATGATATTTCCCTCGAACATGGGGCCATTTGTACCATTCGCGTTGATCAGAAGACAACTTGGGAAAGTAATGTTGCGAGATTAAAAGTTGAACCCTTCATTCCCTAGCAAAAAATTAGTCATTCGAAAGTTATCATGATTGACCTAGACTCATGCACCAATAAAAGGATCGGATGGAACCCATGGGGGAGGTGAAACAGTTCAGCCTTGGGTGGACATAGGAACAAGTGACATCTATCGGAAGCAACCTCACAAGGAGCCAAGAAACCACTCTAAGAATAGTGCTAAAATCCAATGATGACTTGTTCATGTGGACTGCTGCAAACATGCTAGGAATACATCCTAGCATAATGTTGCATAAGTTAGCTTTGTTTAGAGAAGCATTTCCAATGGCGCAAAAGAAGAGAAGGTCGGATGAGGAGAAGGGATGTGTGGTTAGGTCAAGAAGCTTCTAGAAGCTAGTATTATTCATGAAGTCATGTATACTACCTGGTTCTCTAACTTATTGATGGTTAAGAAGGCAAACGACTAGTGGAGAATGTGTATAGATTTCACTGACCTCAACAGGATGTGCCTTAAGGCTGCTTACCCCCTTCCAAGTATCAATGGCTTAGTAGATGTGGCCTCTAGTTACCAAGTACTTAGTTTCCTGGATGCTTATTCGAGTTATAACCAAATTCCAATTTTTTCCTCCTAATAGTGAGAAAATGGCCTTCATCACCGAACAATCTAATTATTGTTATAAGGTATGCCTTTCTCTAATATAAGAGATACATAAGACTGACGGGGATGCGGCCAGGTGCGAAAGAAATATAGGAAGGAGTCGGATGTTAGTGTCAGGCCCAATCGTACCCCAAAATGGGCGACAAAGGAGCAATCGACCCATCAATCATCTTACAATAGCATATGGCCAATCAAAGGTGGTAATTAACCGATAATTAATTAGAGCAATTAAAGTCATTAATGGTAATAAAAGTCATTAATAAGTAATTAATGAAGATAATAAAAATCATTTATTGGAAGTTCATCAAGGTCAGACCTATTGGAAGTTCATCATAAGTCTATAAATGTAAATTTGACTTTGAGATAAGATACTTTTTCATAATTGAGTTTTATCACGATATTATTAAGCATAAGCGTCGGAGTGCTATAACTCTCAAGCATACCAAACCGGATAAGAGGATTCAAAGGCTATGTAGTGATCGAAGTTTGGAGGTATAGAATCGATTTACAACAAAGGCAAACCCTCGTACCCCTAAATAAAAACACTTTGTATACACAACCCTAATTTTATGAGAAATATTCTGCTTAAAATAACACGATCATATGTTAATCATGAACATAATTTTTTCAATAAAAGATAACCTTCTATTTTACTCTCAAAGGTAGGCGAAACTGGAAGTTATTTACGTTTTATAATTGACTATTTTAACTATTGTGTTGGAAAGTTTGTGAAATAAAAAATTAAATAACTAAACAGGTCACAGAAAAGAAATAAGTTATTGGAAATATTTTTCATGAGATTTGAAACATATAATTTTGATTCCTGGAAATTGATTCCACCCTAGTCAATGGTCACGAGAATGCATTTATGACATACTTATGTCATATTTAATAGATGCACAATTAATAATATAATTATAATAAATGAATTCATAAATAATGAAGAAAAAACAATAATTACTAAAAGTGTTGATAAGTTTGGTAAAATGCCACTAAAAAGGATTAGTGCTAATAATTATTTATTTAATTTTTAATTAAAAGATATTATTGCATATGTACGTTATAGTAAATATATAGTTATTTTGCTACGAGTTACTTATAATTTTATGTTTACGTCATTTTCTCGTAAATTAGTGAGGATTTAGTGAAAAATATTTTTCCTAATTAATTTCTCCTGTAAAATAGAGAATTTGTGCATACATTTGTATTTTTTTTCACTTATTAATGTCTAAGAAAACAACAATTTTAAGATAGAAAGAGAAAATAAAATAATACGTATGTATATTAAAATTGTAAGACTTGACCATTTTTATATATATAATTTTTAATAGATTAAGAATGGAAAGGTAGGTTAGAACTTTTTCATTTTTTATTTTATAAAAAAGTTTCTTTATAAACTCTTTCTCTATTTTCATTTTTTATTTTATAAAGAAAACTTTATAAACTCTTTCACTACATATTCTTTCTAAAATTTTGATTTGTTGAGTAATGATTTTTATAATAAATTATATATTTGAGGAGGTAGTTGGGAGCTGATAAAGATAAATTTATTATGATTTTAATCAAGATAAAATTTGGGTTTTATTGGTTTAAACTTTTTTCCTTTTTTTTTCTTATGATTGAGTACGTGAAAATAGATATTTGTTTACTCACTAGTAACTATTGAACCTATTATTACTAGTAGACATACTATATTGCGAGTTAATTATAATATCTATTTCAATTGGATATTTATTTGTGGATGCGAAATGTATATAAATTGAAAAAACAATGGTGTTTTTGTTCTTAAAAATTTAAGCATATATGATGTGAAATGTAATATATAAATTGAAAAATTATTGTTTTGTTTTTTTAACAAGTCATTTAAAACGTACATACACGATAACTTACAAGAAACCTAAGACTACTAGAATAGAAGATTCTATCCTTGAATAACAAAATCTATCTATTTTGTTTCTTCTCTCTTAATTAACCACTGAATCAATTGAAAAGACAGTTAAGGTGATGATTACAAAAGAGAAAACAACACATACACAAACAAACACAAAAGCAAGGGTAAGCTGGTGATACAAAATATTTCATAATATATCTAAATATTTTAAACATTCCACACATGATACATATAACACAATTTAACCAACCAAACACTTTACGCATGACCATACTTTAACTAGATTGTCCGGACGTAAAATGAATGTCAAGCTATGATGGGTTGTGCACTTCTGGTGGCCTCTACTACTTTACAATGTCATTGCTAACGGGTTTCACCCTACCACACTAAAAAGGTTAGTCTATTATTCCTCACCTTGGATGATACTGGAAGCACCAAAGACTAGTTCCTACTACTCTCACCACATGTGGCAAACCTCTATCCCACACAGATTTTCTTCAAAGCAGCTTGATACTCACACTAAAAAGGGAAAAAGGGCTTTGAAAACCTTACCAATAGCTTTGGAAGGGTCCAAAACACCCAAAATGACCTAAAGAACGTCAAAAACAATATATTTGGAAGCCATAATTTGAGATTCTAACACTTGAAAACCCAAAATTGGTGCAGTGGTGATTAAGGGGTGCTCGGGTGTTGCATTATTAGCTTCTAAAATTCACCTATTTTGACTTGGGTAATCCTTTATACAATTTTAAATGGTTCCTACAACCTCTTAAGCATTAAGAAATATCGAAGAACATATTCCTAGCTTGAAATGACCACTTCAAATCCCAAACTACCCATTCTAGACTACCTAAACTCAATTCTACCATTCCATACACCAAAACAACAAATTAAAGGCCTAGACATGTTCTAAGTAACTCAATTACAGGTCCCAAACTTCCTAAACCTATCCCAACTCCTTACATGAGAATTTCACTACCACAACCACCCATTTGCACTAAAAATAACTCAAACACCAACCTTGAACCACCCTCTTTAGTTTTAAATTATTTTCCACTCAAAACATACTTCTATAGATCATAATTGACCCCATAACAGACCTTAAACATCAGATTCACCAAATCAACCTTTTTCTCACCAACTTGACAATTAAAACCCTATTTTTAGCTAATAAAACCATAACTTTGACTACGCTTCAATTCACAAACATTGTCAACTACAAACATCAAATTTTAATCATACAATACCAACACATATACATTATTTCATTGAATTAATATAGCATAAATATTGAAATTACTAATATATCAAGTAATTAACATACAACCACCAAACTTAAAAACAATATTAATTTAAACTTAGATATTTAACTTCTCTTAATTCACAAAGAACAATCCAACTCTAAGAATGCCTCACCAATTGCTTGAAACACAAGGAATCTCTAAAAAAACTACGAAACACCGAATTGAGAACGAAATGTGTCCTTAGTGTTAGAAAATGTTGAGATTGTTGATAGGGGGAGCACTAGTTTAGCTAAACCTACAATCTCAAGGATATCTGAGTTTTTTATGATGACAACACATAATTAATAACACACATATATTTGGTGTTACATGTTCTATGCTTACATGTTATATGCGTTTTTGAAAACATGATTGTGTTATTTATATTGTTCATGTTGTTCATTGCATTCCACTGTATTATATATGTGCTTTTATACATGAATGCATGACACATGTTCTTGGAAAAGAAAAACCATAAGCACTTTTGTTAAATAAATAAAAGTAAAAAAAAATAAAAATACAACATATCTTACCATTCATAAAAGGTGGCAAGAGGGGTAGTGGAGAGTAAGATGTGGTGGTGGTACTTTTCACGATACCCATAATTTTGAAATCAACAATAAACGCTATAATCTTCAATTTCCCCATAAATTTTAAGTTTCGTTGAAATCTCGTGCACTTGCTCTCTATTTGGATTTCGTATCCCAAATGCAAAAAAGGGCCTCTAGTAGAGCAACTTGTTCTTTAGTAGGACTCCATCGTTTATATCCCAGCTTGTCTTGAACTTCCAAAATTTTAAATTTTTGTTCATTTTTCTAAGAGACAAAAGTGACGGAATATTATGTTTATGTCAAAGAGGGTTGATACAATTAGTTTTCTTTTAACTCAATTTTGTCCATAGTCTAGTTTGAAGTCCAGTCTAGATGTATCCTCCGGTCCTCACAAAGGATCTTACTAGATCTAAGTCCAACAAGTTTATATCCATGATTTGTTTAAGTTAAAATAATTTTTAGGGTACGTAGCATTGTTCTACCCGAATTCCTCTATCATACCTTCAAACGAAGGGAGGTTAACAACGATTTTCCAGCTTATATACCCCATTATTAGTTTATTAGTATAAAAAAAGTGAAGAGTGGTGAAATAACAAAACAAATAGACAAGTATAACAAGGAGAAGGAACAAACGTAAATGCAAAAGAACATGGATTAAAAGAAAGCTTAAAGGAAAGAAGGAACAAAACGAAAGATTGAGAGGATGAAACACTTACAAGAATATGAAAACAAAAGGCACACTTAGAGAGAGAGGCTCCTCACAAAATTAGGACACTCTCGAAGGACACTCAAGGAGAGCAAACTCACGCTCCATTGTGAGACTCAAGTGTTGCTCAACGCGGAGGAATACTCTAGTTATAGCCAAACATTTTCACTGTAACAACAATTTCGGTTGTTGCTACCGGTTGTGTCACAGTGTCGGTTATTTAAATAATAATAATAATAATAATAATAATAATAATATTGGTATACGTGAGAAGTATGGTAAATTATTGGATAAATTTCTTGTGTATGGTATTTTGATTTGTGAAAGGGCTAGATGTTTGTTATATTTTTTTTTAGAAAAAAAATGCTCTAGTATTTGTGAATTATCATATGTAGAGTAATTAGTATAAATTGAATTGACTAAGTAACTCATAATATCATATGTAGAGAAATTAGTATAAATTGAATTGACTAGGCAACCCATAAAGGAAGTTAACAGTGATATACAATACATCTGATATATATAACTCATAGTATGACTTATGTGAATACATTTATCTCAATAATAGATGTTGTCTGAAATGCATACTCTGTTTAATAGTGTTACGCTCTTTTAAGGTGCAAGGTTAATTATATATATATACTTTGTTGGTATGATTTTGGTTGTCCGTAAGGAGGAAATTAATAATGAATATGACTAAGTCATGATTGATGATAATCTTGTGAATTGGTATGAGAAATGTTATACGCTAAAATCATGTGTATGAAAGTACTATTAGTGCATATTGATTTTCAATTCAGAATTTAAAAAACATGAACTAGTACTAAATTGTTTATGCCTAGTATAATATTGTAAACATTTATGTGTGGATGGAATGTTGTCCTGTGAAGTCTAAATGCCTTACTTAATTTGCTGACGTGAAATGGTTGGTATTAAATTCATGTAAAAATCATTCATAAATAGTATGTATGGGCTTTGAAAGGGTTGTGGTTTGAATAATGCAGAATATGTAATATAACTGTTTAGGGAAAATATAATGTTATTTGGATCAGATTATACAATTGTACCCTGCATCAATACAATGTTTCGTCTTTAATTTAATAGAATCTAATAAATAGTGATGTGTTACCCAACGGGAACCACTCTCATCTACATAAAAGTGTTGTATTTCTAAATTTTAATTATGATGTTGAAATGCACAATGTAGAAGAGATAATTACATATTTATTAAAATCTTATTTAAATTAGTTGTGAATAATTATTTGAGGAATCAAAATATATTATCACAATCATTATGTACTAACACTTAACTATTAGAAGTTGTGATTGACTTGAAACTAAATAAATAAATAAATATATATATTGTACTATAATATATTTTTCTTGAAGTATAGAATTTTCGAGGTCGAAAGTTTTTTGTTGTTGGGGAGAATGTAAGACCCATGAAAAATATTTACCTTAATAGTAACAATTTGTAAATTTCTTTGTGAATGGAAAATATAATTAATAAGTTTATGTAAAAATAAAATGTGGAACGCTAAATAAGAAATTTTGATAGCTTAAATGGTAGAAAATTATAGTGATTTCAAGAACATGGGTACAAACTCTTTTCTACTTTTTGTTTAAAAAAAATTTAAAATTCTAAGCAAGAGATTAAGTATGCAATAGAAGTATTATTTCCGATTCCATTTGTTTTATATTCCGAAAGTCTCTTGTCCACTTCTTATTTCCAATTCCATTTATTTATTTATTGTTTATTATTATTTTTTATTAATTTATTTATTTTATAAATATATACTTTTGGAGAAATGTATTTTATTAGGTTTAAGGTTCTAACCCATGACCCAAATGTTACAAAGTGTTTACCATCTGAGTTACTGTAAATTTTTGTTTAACTTATCACGTTTTGTTTATATAACCTTATTAATTATATTTTCCATTCAGTAAGAAATTTATTACTATTAATAATAAAATTATTATTATTAAGATAAATATTTTTTGATGAATCTTACAAAGTAATTATTTAAATTCAAAAAATTAATTACTAAAATAATAAAACTGAAAAGTAAACATTTTTATTAATATTTTCCTCTGACCATCTCAGTTTTAATTATTATTTTCCTCTCTTGAACATCTAAATTACTTTTCTTTTACTTTTAATCAGCCTGATAAACCAAATTCATTAAAATATCTACTAATTGAATTTTTTTTATAAGAAAAGTTAATTTAATTACTTTATTGTTATAAACTCTTATCCTATAGAAGAAATTGGACTTTTGTCAAATATTGACTGTAAACTTTGTCCACATCACAATAAAAGTACTACTGATGTCTTTTTTCGTTGTTTACTTTTTTTTGTATTAAACTATTTATTTTAAAAGTTATAATATTTATTTTGTTAATTCAGTGATTTATTTTATCTTAGGTGTTATACAGTTTTTAAAAGAAAGATTGAAGGTGTTGATTTTGATAGGTATGTTGAAAATGCAGAATGGGGAAGATTAGGAGGAAATAATCCTCCAAGATTTTCTTCTTTTCTCTACTCACTAGTACACAAACAGGAAATGGCACCGGTTACTTTGGCTTATAGGCATCGGTTCTATAACCAAGGCATATACAAACGAGGTAAAAAGGGGTAAGTTTTATGCCTCGGTTTTAACCCGATTCAAGAAAGATGGGATTATGCCTCGGTTTTTTAGGTAACCGAGGCGGTAACGTATTTTTTTTTTCAACCATACTGATTCACATGGAACGATCTTGCTGATGTTCCCAAAACTGGTAAACATCCATCCTCATCTCCTTAACATTCTTTGTTCACCACTGCTACGTTCAAGCTTTCCTTCCTAATCACCACGATGTTCAGTTCTAATCACCACGATGTTCAGTTCTAATCACCATGCTGTTCAGTTCTCCGGTCAGAAATACCTTCAAGCTTTCCTTCCTAATCACCACACTGTTCAGTTCTCCGGTCAGAAAGCAAAGTAGCACTTTTCCCTTCTTCCTTGGATGGTCGTGCCCGTGCACTTCACCCTCAAACCCAAACCCTCAAACCCAAATCCCAACCTCAAACCCAAATCCAAGCTCAAAGAACTGCTGGATCCCCCTCCTTGCCCTCGACGGGAACCGTAAGAAGGCACGCCCTCAAGAACCGCAAGGAGCCTCTCAAGAACCGAACCGCCTCTCATGAACCAGTAGCAAAACTCTGAAAAGGCCAATGAAAATTCTAATCCAGCAAAACAATCATTCATACACAGTCCAAGTAAAAAAAATGAATAGGGAGAGACGAGAATGAGGAAGCGGAGCGAGATCGCGTCCGGTGGCGGACTAAGATCGCGTCCGGTGGCGGAGTGAGATCGCGTTCGGTGGCGGTTCCGACTGCTCCTGGGTTTGATGGATCGAGGCAGAAAGAGAGAAAAAAGAAGATGGAGTTTGAACCCTTTCAGAAACGCCACTGTTACAGAAACGCCATCGCAGCAGGACGCCTTCGCCGCGACCTCGCCGCCACAACGTCGCCACCTCGCCGCGGCCTCACTGCGGTCTCGCTACGACCACGCCGCAACCTCGATGCGACCTCGCCGCCACCTTGCTGCGACCTCGCCGCCACCTCACCATGCCTCGTCGCCACCTCGCCATGCCTCACCGCGGTGAAGAAAAAAGCTTTAAGCTTTAAGGTGCTTCTTCTGGATTTCGCAAGGAGAGAAAAGAATGGAGATACCTAGGGTAAATTACCCCTTTTCGGAAGCTTTATGCCTTGGTTAGTGAAAGGACCAAGGTAGTAGGACAATTTAAAAAATTTACCCAATTTTAGGTGTGACGTGGCAAAATATTAGACTTCGGTTTTGCTTTTAACCGAGTTAATTTTGCTTCTATGTTTCGGATCCTCTGCAACCGAGACGTATAATTTCGTTAAAATTACAAAATTGTCACCGTTTTTATATATGCTTCGGTTTTCTAAAAACCGAGACCTATGACCTGTGTTCTTATCCTCTGTTTGTACTAGTGACTCTTTGTTCGGTAGGAAGATAGATTCAACCATATTCATGCTGTTTCTCTCAGAAAAGTTCCTACTGGACCAAGTTCTATGCATAACTGATCACAAGAAATCAAATAATGTAATAAATTTTGAATGACCATCAATCTCACCACATCACTATATTCAATTCAAAATTTTATATATCCATTTCTCAATACTTCATATAGAATATTACTTCAAATAGCACTTCTCCATCTTGCATTTACCCAAAAATTCATTATGCCTTTTAGTTTCTTTATAGTTTTTTTAAAAAAATAATATTTCATATCTAATAATCTCATATTATTTAAAAGTAAAGACTTAATGCAGTTTAAATATTTCTATATCTTTTAAAAAAAAAATTTAAAAATCATATATACATTCCCAAAGACTTATTCAATAAGACATTTAAGTAATAAAAAAAAGTCCACAAAAAATCTTCAATACAAAAGTAATGAAACAATACAAATATCGAACAGAGATTCTATTCAAACATATACTTTTTTACTGTAATATCAATCTTTTTCTTGGTCTTTAATTTACGCACATCAAAAAGATAATTTAAATACATAAATATTGGAAAATTTATAAATAGAAGATGATATATTTTTTTTATTTTATTTAAATATTTTATTTTTCTAAAACTCTTTTAATTGAACTCTAAATCTAAAGAAAAATTTGACTACCGTTATTTCAGATTACAGTGCTGAAGAGTCACTGAGATAAGAAACAAACCCAATTAGTTTTGAGATTAGATAAGTATATTATTCTTGCTAAGATGTTGCTAATAGGTTTGATTTATATTTCAATTCAGAAAATGTCAAAAAGGAAGTTTTACTAGTACACACGCTTCAATCCAAATAAGAGTCAATAATTACATATAATCAATATTTGGATTATTAGATGTGTATGAGGTATGCGATTGAAATGGTTATTGGTATTATATTAGTATTTTTTAGCATGAAAATAGTATGATTAGTATTTTAGATGAAATTGAAATATGAAATTCTGTTATTTTTTCTGGCTATTTTTCTTTTAAACTTAAAATTATAATTTTAATAATCATAAATACAATTTTTTGTAGTGATACGCTGCTTTTGTTCCATATATAAAGACAAGAGATAATAACTATTTATGATGAATGCACCGCTCAAATGTATATAAATAGCACCGAACTGAAGTGTGGATAAGGTTAGTATCGTCATTTTTTACAAAAATCACATGTTTTTAAGGATAATGTTCTATAATAAAATGGACTCTACAATGAAGAATTCTCTCAAATTGTCTTTCTTCATCATCCTTGTATCTGGTTAGAAATCAATCTCTTTTTTTCTTACATTGTGTTTCATCATTGTGATTTTTCTCTAAATTTTCTCTCGTATATATCTTCATATAACTGTTGAAATTGTGCATGTAGATATGACTGGGGAATGTGAAGCAAGGAACCCAACATCATTACAAAGGTACTCTACTAGGTAATATGATTTTCATAAAAAAAAAAATTGGGTTGTTTTACTAAAATAGAAATAAAAATGACTAATTTTTATATAATAAATTTATTTTCATCTGAAATTTTGATTGGCTTGATGAAATGGATCATTAACTGTTTCTGCAAATTCTTTTTATGTGATTATTACTTGTTTAACATGTTTTCTTTCGATTTTAATATACCATCAATTTTTTCAGTACGTTAATTAAATTTATCATACATCATCTCTAAATTAATCCTTTTAGATTTTATACTAAAAATAAAATAAAGTAAAGTACATAGCATAGAACATCCACATATCATAGGTTAGGCATCTTTCTCAATAATTTGATGACTTGCTTTTTGGTAGCCTAACCCATAAGAACTACATGGTTAAGCATGCTTAGCTTGGAGTAATTTAGGGATGAGTGACCTTCTAGGAAGTTTTCTCAAAAAATGTGCGAGTAAGGACAAAGCACATTGGAAAGCCTCGTGTTGATGTGTGGGGGCAGTCAATATTTCCTGTAAGTTGCTGGGGTGTTATAGACATGAAAAATATTTACCTTAATAGTAACAATTTTATTACTAGTAGTAAATTTATTTGTGAATGAAAAATATAATTAATAAGTTTATGTAAAAATAAAATGTGGAAAGCTAAATAAAAATTTTGGTAGCTTAAATGGTAGAAAATTGTGGTGATTTCAAGAACATGGGTTCAAACTCTTTTCTACCTTTTTGTTTAAAAAAAATTACATAGTGATAGTGGATAAGCACTCCACGTTGAAGTCATTATTGAGGGATCAAATATGTCAAGTGATGATTAAAATAATAAATAATATTAAAAAATTGTTAAATAGTAAAATTTTTGGACTATGAATAGCCATGAGAGGGGAGGTTATTCTGCACAAAGAGAGGAAGAATCAAGTGAAAAATCTTGAGAAATAGAGAAGAAAGAGTTAGGAATAAATTTTTAGTTGCAAGAAGAGTAGAGGTTCTAGAGAGTTTTCGAGAAAACAAATTATGAGCAAGAAATTAAGTCTGGAATAGAGGTAGGGGAGCTAACCTTTCTAAGCTTTTATATTGTGATTTAGTATTGTTTTATTACTATTCATGTCTTGAAATTCTGTATGAATACTGTTAATGGAAAACATATGTGCTTGGTGTATATCTATCTATATTTAATTTCTGTATTAATATTATATGTTGTTGTTTTGAATCTGTAAATAAGAAATTGTTAAAAACTAGTTGAGGAACACTTTGGCTAAGGAAAGACTTGATACTTAAGTTGTCCATTGTGACACACCTCTCTTTCCTGGAAGTCTACTCGATAGGTTCTTAACTTAAATTATATTGAACACATTAAGTACCGTTAAACTATTATGCAATATACTCAATTGATATAAAATATGTGGTGGATTCATCTTGTTGGAAGGATAAGAAGATGTCTAATCGGCTATGTCAGATTCAACTTCTTAGTTCCCCAGAACGTTTATATTAAAGTTCTATTTGTGATGGTAGGATAGAGGAATCTTAAAAACTGGAGTTGGTACATCCCTGATAAATAGAGCAACCTTGGTCAAATCCAGTAAGTTGTGACTAGTCATATGTACTACATTTATGGTGAGTTTGATTCATCAAACATTTGATTCTTCTCCGGTGACCATTTATAGTGATATTTTATTATTGTTAATTTATTTTTGATATATTCATTTTGTATGATTTCTGTGATGATTGTATTTTATTATATTGGATTTGAATTTATGCATCTGAACATGATATGAAAATTATGGAGAGATTTTGTAATGGTATAGTAATGAGTTGAGGAATATGAGGATGATATGAGTCTCGTGGAGAGATTTTGTAATGACACAATATTAGTGTATATGTTGATGTTGAGGGTCCTGTTGTTGGAGGTTATCCTAATACTCTAATAATCATCCGATCTCAAGTAGAGAAGGATGAGTTATGTGGTGAAAGGGGCAAGAGGTCTTGGTCTATGTTCCAGTTTTGGACATAGTGTTGAGGGCTAACCTTGTGGATGGTATAGAGTATTTTAGAAGTGTATTTGTAAGGAGGAGTAGAGGTCAACACAAGTGCATAACCTCCCGTGATCGCTCATCAACGTATCATCTAAATGAGTGTTTATTGGGTATTGTAGTACGACGCGATGACTGTCTATTGGGTATTGTGGTACGATGGGATGACTGTCTATTAGGGATTGTGGTATGATGAGATGAGCGTCTATGGTGCAATCTTGTATGATAGTATGAGGGTGTATGTACATAATTATTATATGATGTTTGTTAAGTGTATCAATGTAATTATGCATGTTTTATAAGTGATTTGTTTCATGTTATCTCATCCCTACTTGTTTGTATTTGTGTTTGTGCGATGATCGTATAATTCGTTATACGTGAGCAGATGAAGGAATATAATCCGATTTAGTGCCAATGAAGAAAGAGATAGAAGAATAAATTATAAGAGTTCGAGTTATATTTATGAGTTTTTAGTTGAAATATGAGTGTGTATATATATATATATATATATATATATATATATATATATATATATATATATCTTGTATGAAGTCCTTTATATTCATTATGAGTGGTGGTGTAATGCTACAATATATCAATTATGAATTATCAAGTCTGAAGTATCTATATTACCGTGTGACCAAATGTAGAAATGTTACAATATTTATAAAATCTATTAAATGTCGAGTGTGAGATTATGAGATGTTACAACTTTTACTTTTTATATTTTAATATTTTAGTAATTTTAAAATTAAGTAATTATGCAAAATAAATAAATTATATACACAATATTTTTTATAATATTATTTATTTCAATAGCTAAAATTTATTTTATCAATAATTATATTATAGTTATTTATATATTTTATTTTTTAATTTTATTCTTTTAATTTCTACTTTTAAAATTTGAATAATTTATAAATATTTAAAAAATAATTATATACATACGTTTAACATTAGTTTCAAATATTTTATTTTTCTTCAAATTTTCATTCCTATACAAGTAAGGATAGGTTTGTGAACCGTGTGAGTGCAGTCAGCTTGCTTTCTATTTAATATAATAACTGTTGATATATTTTTGTTTTCAATAGAATTAAAAAACTATTAAATTTTTTATAATATTTAATATATCTAAATATTTATTTGATCTTTAATATTAATCACATATTTATTAAAAAGAAGATAAATGTTATTTGTAAGATTTTAAATTTAAAGCACACAAAACAAATAGTAAAATCATCTCCAAATTAATTGAATATTATGTAACCACTGGTAAAGGCTAAATATGTATTCATTTATGTTTTTTATCAATAAAGTTCATATAAAATTAACAAAAATATAATTTTTATACTAAAGTTATAATTTTTTATTAACAAGAATGTCAATCATTTTTGTACTGATTTTTTTTTATTGTCGTGTATTATTGTTTGTGTATCCTGTTATTGATCATTTCTTCACTATTGGTTATAAATTTTATTCTATGACAACATTTAATATATGTTTCTTTATTCATAGCATGTGTTTTCTTAAAATATTTGCAGTTAATAGTACATTATTAATTTTTAAGTCTTTGTTTAATTATTAGGATTGCAGTAAACTTTTATTTTTGTAATTACAAAAATAATTAAACAAAAATTACACCGACCAATTTTTATTATAATATACTCAAACTAAAACTTAAAAATTATTAAAAAAAATATTTTTCTTCTATTTTGTTTTTAAAATTTGTTTGTATCAACATGAAGACTCACCCTTATAAGAATTAAAAGGGTAAAATATAATTCATAAGTCTTACAACGACCAATTCAAACTTATTTTTAGTAAATTAAAATGTTGTGAATCGATTTAGATTGACATTTCTATATATGTAATATCATGTAATCTCACACTTAATAATTCACAATTGCTAGTTATTAATTAATTCACTTAATTAGTATCTACAGTTATAATATTAAGACCTATTCTAATATAATTTAGTACACTATCCAGCAGTACGTTACGTTTATAACTCCTAATCCTATCATGTATCCGTACCATAAAAATTATAGATTCAACAAATCAATGACAAGTAATAGTTGAGACTGTATCAAACATGTTTATAGAATTGAAGTTCACTCAAAACAACCATGAATCGCTACACTAATACCATAAAACAATGACAAATAGTATTTGTTCATCATATGAATTATGAAATCATGATCAGCCCTATACTAGACATAATGTATGTAAATTCCACATAGACTAATAACCAAAGATAATATCATGTGGAAATCAATACCAAAAGATTGACTTCATTTACCTAATTAATTTATAATTCATTTCAATAAATAGTCAAACATATAAGCATCATAATGCCAAAGTAAATAATTTCAATTTGCTCATTTGACACACGTACTAGAAACTAGATGAGCTCACTCCCCAAAGCCCTTGCCAAGCTAGGCATATTATAGGTTTCACAGTTGGGTTGGGTGCGTGTCATTTCTCTGTTCACATAGAGAATTATTGTTATTCTGATTCATAATGAGTTCGTAGGATAAATCCACAACTCTTAGGTCGTCATAAGGACGAACCACTTTGATAATTTCTTTGTTCACCCAGAGAATTATTGTCAGTATGATTCATAATGAGTTCGTAGGATAAATCCACAACTCTTAGGTCGTCACAATGACGAACCGCTCTGATACCATTAATGTAACATCCCGTACTCTCACACTTGATAATTCATAATTGATATATTGTGGCATTACATTTAAGGTAACATCCCTTAATCTCACATTTGATAATTCATAGTTGATATATATATATATATATATATATATATATATATATATATATATATATATATGTGTGTGTGTGTGTGTGTGTGTGTGTGTGTGTGTGTGTGTGTGTGTGTGTGTGTGTGTGTGTGTGTTTTAAACTCAGATTTCAACTATAAACTCATAAATATAACTTGAATTCTTCTAATTTATTCTTCTATCTCTTTCTTCATTGGCACTGAATCAGACGACATTCCTCCATCTGCTCCCGTATAACGAATTATAGATCATCGCACATACACAAACACAAACAAGTAGGGTGAGCTAACGTGCAACCAATCATTTATAAAACATGCATAATTACTTTGATACACTCAACAAACCTCATATAATAATTATGTCAGACACCCATACCATCATACAACAATCGCATCATAGATACTCATCCATTACTTTGATACACTCAACAAACCTCATATAATAATTATGTTAGACACCCTCATACCATCATACACCAATCGCATCATAGATACTCATCCATTACTTTGATACACTCAACAAACCTCATATAATAATTATGTCAGACACCCTCATACCATCATACAACAATCGCATCAAAGATACTCATCCATTACTTTTATACACTCAACAAACCTCATATAATAGTTATGTCAGACACCCTCATACCATCATACAACAATCGCATCATAGCTACTCATCCCATAATACCACAATTCCTAATAGACACTCATCCCACAATACTTAATAAACACTCATCCCACAATACTTAATAGACACTCGTTCCACAATACCTAATAGACACTCATTCCACAATACCCCATAGACACTCATTCCAAAATACCTAATAGACACTCATTCCGATGATATGTTGATGAGCGGTCACAGGAGGTTATGCACTTGTGATGACTTCTACTTCCTCTTACAAATACACTTCCAAAATACTCCATACCATCCATAAGGTTAGTTTATGTTATCTTTGGACCTTAATTGGTAGTGTTGATATTGTTGCAATGGAGGAAGTTGGTCAAGAGGGTGAAGTTTATCTAGGCAAAAAGAAGGTATGTTGGGTTATATAATATTTTCATAAATTGAGGGGTTTTATGTAATTAAATACAAACCATATTTTTCAGCTTGATTATGTTGACATTGTTGATATGAAATTTGTGAAAGAAGAGAGATCTTGATTTCCAATATATGTTATGCTGCAAGTTCTTCGATTTGTATTGTTATGATACCTCTCGACTAGCTGTTGATGGATTGACAAGTGTACCAAATCGTACAAGCAATATAAAATGGTAAGACCAAATATCGTATCTCAGAGGACTCTCGGCACTAAACAGTTGTGTGATAACTCAATTAATTAAGACTTAAATAAAAAGAGATCATTGGTTTAAAATACAAAGACAGAAAATTAAATATGAATGTAGTTTAATCAATAGCGAAGTAACATAAAGATGAACGAATGTTGTTTATAATGAGATGAGTATGTTGTTAGGGTTTGATTTTACCAAGTTTACTCTCATGTATATAAGAATTCTTTTTTTTACATTAATGTTAACGTCACTCACTAAATTACTTAGAACCCGATCCTTCGGCGCAATAAGCCTGTCTTAATTCCTAGTTCGTGCAATTCCTAGCGTTCCTAGAAAATTAAGTCTGAGGATCAAGGGCTTAAGACGACCAAGTACTCATACCCTCATCCTTGAGAAATATTACCCTTGGGAGAATTCAACAAAAACCTGAATTGTAAGGAACCTCCCAACATTGATGCAATTCATAAATCATTCTACTAAATGAGTTAAATAAAGCAAGCATTGAAACATATGAATTCCCTAAACACTAATGAAAAAGCATATATGACTAAGAATCAATTCAAATACATGAGAGTTCACAAGGTTACATCATTTCCCAACAACAAATAAAGTTTAGTTCCCCATAGACATGGAGAAACTAGATGAATAATGGAAAAACATGAGATAGTGAAACCCTAAAAGTAGAAGAGGAAGCTCTCGCCTCCAGATCCGCCTTCAGAGAGTAGAAGAATGTGTTGTTGTGTTGCTCCAACCAGAGATACGAAACCTAGGACGCTAGGATCCTTTAAATAGAATAGTAATAAAGCCCAAGCTTAAGTCGGTGCTGCTCAAGCGCCCCACTTAGGGCGCCCGGGCAGCAAGCGGTGGTCTTCCATGCTCAAGCCTTGTAGAGGTCGCCCAAGCCTTCTACATTCGGCGCTCAAGCGCCCCTAAAAGGGGCGCCTTGGCGGTAAGCAACAGTTCCTGCGCTTAAGCCTTCGAGAGTACGCCCAAACCTTCTTCTTCTGGCGCTCAAGCGCCCCAAAAAGGGGCGCTCGGGTGGTGAGCGACACTTCCTGCGCTTAAGCTTTCCAGAGTATGCCCAAGCCTTCTTTATCCAGCGCTCAAGCGCCCCAAAAAGGGGCACCCAGGTGGTGAGTGACACTTTCTGCGCTTAAGATTTCTAGAGTACGCCCAAACCTTCTTCATCCGGCGCTCAAGCGCCCTAAAAAGGGGCACCTGGGCGGAGAACGACACTTCCTACGCTTAAGCCTAAAAAAGGACGCCTAAGACTCGAGCTTCTTTCCTTCTGGTGCTTTTTCTGGACCTTTCTAAACTCTCTCTCCTTAGCACTTTATCTCTGTTTTCCATATTAACTCATTTTCTATCAAAACAAAGGGATTTGGTCATAAAATCATCAAACTCGACCTCGACTCTCGTATTCACACAACTTAACAGAAAACATGATTCCAAGCAAGTTTCTAAGTAGAAAAAGGTGCATTTGGTATTGAAATTACATCACAAATAACAATATTGTCAACCGTTATCACTAGCCCAAAGAAAAGTGAAGGGAATTGTCTTTCTCATGTTTTATTACTCATTAGCCGTGCATTTTTGTTAGAAGATAGATATGCTTGTTGATATCTTGAATTATTATATGTATATTGTAAGGGTAAATAAGGTTTTCTAATATTTTAGTGATTCACAAAAGTTGAAACATTCTTGGCCTTATTCACGTTGCTGTATGAATCATAAGTTTTCAAGTGAATTATTTATTCATTGGGCCATACCTCTTGATATATTCTAAAGTTGCTGCAAACATACCCCACTTCTGTTATGTTTGGGAAATATAATTGATATGCAAGGTGTTAGCTAGGACAATAATGATGTAGATGAATACTTTAAGGTGCCCATACTTTTCATTATGGTCTACATTATTCCCATCAAATCGTGTTCCTTGTCAAGGTACATCAATTATTTTTGCTACTGAATAAAATCTAGTCGTGAGTGTAATATGCCTAATCATTTTAAACTTAATTCACGGTTATCAAATATGGATGTCCCTTGTCAAAACAAGCTTTTACGTTACTTGACTAATATATGTGCATACGTGAGACAACTTTAGTATATAAAGTATTTGATGGCTTGAAGTGCTTACACCTACTCAATGAATGAGTTATTTACTATACTCACTTGCTAATGTCTTCAATTATACTCTCATATACAAGAATTAGACCATGGCCATCTATTCCTCTTCTGTTATACTACTCAAAAATCACGATAAATGGTTGAATGATTAACCTTTAAAATAATTCATACATGGGTTGGTTGATTTCGAGTGCTTAACCTTTAATATACCTCATGGTTGCTATAGCTTTTTATACTTTTTTTAACTACTGAATTAGACCTTGTATCTTTTGTTTAACAATTTGCTTTGTTGCAGTCTAAGTATTTATGATGTAATCCTGTTTGACATAGTACTTCTTTTGTATTTTTACCTTTTATAGGTTAGCTTTTAAGGAGCATGGGTTACTATAAATACTCAACTTCTCTATTGTAATTGACACTTTTGAGATTAATGAGAATTAGACTTTCTGAAATAGAAACTATTCTCTCTTGAAAGTCAGAGAATCCAAAGACTCCCTCTAGCCATCTTCCAAGCACCTCTCTCACTTCCATTTTCCAAATTTCACGGTGCTTCTCATTCCTCCACGCTACCTCTCCTCCACTGCCCCCTCTCATGCACGCGTCAGCTCCTTATTACATTACCGCTCCAACACATCAACCACATCTTCATTGCATTGCGCACGACTCGCATCTCATTCATTATTCTCTCGTGAATTAGAAAGAACTTCTTCTTTCGCAAGAGCTCTTCCTCGTCTCCAACCATCCTCCAATCTCAGATCTGCTATTTTCCCACATTTTCACTGATTGTAAGCCACATTCAACCTCGTCTTCTCCCACGCTTCATCCTTTTCGGCCATAGAACCTCATCTTCATCGAATAGTTCTTCGATCTATGGCCTTCGCTAGGGTTTCCTCGACCTTAAATCCTAGGGTATTAGTCTTTCCCCTTTCGATTTCTTTGGTAACCTTCGAGTAAGCTCTCAATCTAGAGCTTCGTGTACATTCCACTACATTTTTCTTCGTCAGAGAAGCTTCGAGGAGGTCCAGTTCGTGTTCGCGTAGCTTCAATCGACCTCTCCTTGGAGCCTCTTCCATCAGTTGGCACCAGAGCTTCGGTTTCGTCTACGCTTCATGCGTCAAAGGTAAGTATCTCTGTTTCGATTCATGTTTCAGTTTGATTCGCGTCTCTGTCTTTGTTTCTAGTTTTGTGTTTTGATTTTGTCTTGATTCTGAGTTTGTTCTTCCATTTCTGCGTTGTTTCGATTAATATCACGTTATCTGTTTCGAGTTTTATTATGTTCTTGCATTCTTTCAACTTTTCTTGTGTTCATTCATCTTGTTTTGTCTCGGTTTGATTTTGATTCTGAGTATTTTGTGCTGTTTCTTTTCATTTCTGAGTTGTTCATAATTTTCCTTCATTGTCTTGAGTGTTCTGACTTGTTCTATGCCTTGAGTCATTACTTTGAGTTTTATTTTCATTTTATTCGATGATTTCACTTTATTTGAGTTTTTAATTTCTAAATCCATTTCTGTCATGTTTTAGTCTTGTGCTTTGTTTTATTTTGTTATTCTTAATCTGAGTTTAACCTTTCAAATTTCCAATTCATGATTTGATTTGATATCTGCCTTATTTGAATCTTGTCAATCATCAAGAGCCGTGACATTAAATTGAATGAGTTTGATGACAAATTTCTATGGCATCATTGATTGATGTATCATGTGCTAATTATGCAATTCATGATCTGAAATGTGTTTGAATGTGAATGTCATTGCACACCAAATGAGTGATGAATTTCAATTGTGAGCTCGGGTGCAATTGACTAACATCAACATTGTTTTTCACCAATTACACCGAAATTGGAAGTTGCTTTGAAGAGTCTGTGAGTCATTCATACTTGGTTTTAAATTCTTTGCCAAGTTCTTATTCAAAATTTTCCAGTATTGTCTTTGTTTCATTGGCATCTATTGAGGTATATGAATCTGCAGAATTGCATTAAAACTGTTTACAACAATGATTGAACTTAGTTTGAACTTCTGAGTTTGTGATCCATAGTATGCATTCACTCTTTTCACTTTGCTATCAATTCTGCAATTGAGAAGAAATTTTTGGTCACTCAAGGAAGCCTAAACCAGTGGTATTTAAAACTATAACTGTGGCTGAGAGTGATTAACCTTTTGTTTTCCTATGGATTTTTTTTTTCTTTGAGTTGAACCATGTTCACTTTCCTTTGGCAAAAATCTAATTAAGTTGCAAAACTGATTAGGTGATCTGTTGTGAACTGTGACTGAAAATAGCAAGTTCTAAAGTGTTATCCAACTCAGATTTGGCTATCAAATTGTGAAAAAAAAGGAGCAAAGAGAACTGGTGCAATTCAAAATATTGTTCACTGTTTCAGTAAACTATCTCTGCCAAAATCAAATCAGATATAACTTTCTTGAATCATAACTGGTTCAACTTAAGTCCCTTTTATTGTTTTTAAAATCTGTTCTAGTTCTATTCCTTAGGTTCTATTTGTTGTGCTTACTTTGATCAAAGCTTTGTTTCTTGCTTGCCATTGTTGAATGTTCTGGTTTTGTCTCAGGGTAAGTGTAAACTCTGATCTGCTGTTCATAATTGAGCTTTTGTGGCTTTTATTAATTTGGTCTAGAGTTGATCTTGAGTCAGTTTCATTATCTGGTGCTTACATTGTTGGTGGCTGACCTGTATTGTCCATTACTTTCCATAGCCTAGCCTTTTCTGAAATGAGAAGCTTTTATACTTTGATTTTTCGAATTTGAAAGAAGGTTTGTGTGCTTGGTAGCATCTTAGGTGGTGGTGGTCTGGAAGACACTCCAGCTTTGTACTGCCAAGGGAGAATCTCCCATCCAAACCTTTCTATTTTTTTAGTGCTTTAAGCTTCTAGAGAAGCCTTGAGTGTTGTGAGTTTTGTGAGGCTGACTTAGCCCAATTCCTTTGCATATTTGTATGAGAGAATCAGTTTTTACATAACTGTGTTTTAACAGTTTACTCTTGCAAAATCAATAATCTGTTTGGGATTCTTTTAAATAGTTGTAATAGGTTGGAAGTTGGGTCTTGAATTTGATGAAGATTGAGTACATTAACCTATGAGTGCATATCAGAATTTTAATGTAATGATTTGAGAGCTTAAACAGCTGAGATTTATTTTTGCAGATTTCCATTCTATTTAAATTCATTATTTAATCTTAGCTGAATTTTCTACATTACATCATATCATTTTTTTTCCATTGGCTTGATTAGGTTTTGATTAATTTGGAATGATTGTTTAATCAGTTTGGTTTCAGCCTTGAATTACACCCATTTGCATCTAGTTTAATATCCATGTTTATGTGTATTTTGCTGGAATTGGTGTAATTTCTGTGTGCAGATTTGAACTGAATCAGTGCAGGGAGAAAGTGTAGAATAGGTGTGTTGTTGTGTGCAGAGTTGATAAATATTTGGAGTCAAGAATTTTAAGCAGCAGCAAAATCTCAGTAGAGTTTAGAGATGGCTAGACTAACCATTTAATTAGGGGAGTTGCTTAATTTTGTTACCTCTGGATTGCTTAACTGTTTCTGTCTTAGCTGGAAATTGATAACATTGATTGTTGCTCTACTGAATTGAGTGTGAATATTTGATTGCAGTTTATCATTTGAGAGTAAAAGAAATTTATATAGTTGCATCAAGTGCACGAGACTAGGAAAAAAGGGAAGAATATTTTATATTGTGTAAATTTAATCCTCTTGATGTCTGTGTGGAAACGGTGCACTAATCCAAATTGTGATTTGTGATTGTAGGATGGGACTGGCAAGGAGATTCAAGACAATTGATTCCAGAAGCAACAAAGTTGAGCAACAAAGCTGAATGAAGTGGACCAGGACCGTAGCAGCCAAACATAGTTGTTCTCTTTGTATTTGATTTGTTCAAATTCTTTGTAATAGGCTTGTGTTAGCCCAGTGTTAGGTTTAGCTTTTGTTTTGTAAAAGGCCTTTTTAAAAAAAAGAATTCCAAGTGCTTTGGAAGAGTCCTTGGTGCTCTTTCAAACTCTTGGCAACTTTCTTGATTGTTTGAATTTTTGAATTGTGTTCACGTTTAGGGGTGATTAGGCTAAAAGGGATTAAACTCTAAGCCTTGTCACATTAGAGTCCGAAGAGTCTAGCCTTTTAGTATTTAAATGTTTGTGATTGTTTGTGAGTTGTGTACTTTGTTTCTAAAGGTAATTTTAGTTTAAAGGGCAAATAGTTAGTAACATAAGACATTTCTGGCAAGGAAAGATTTGGTACTTAAGCAGTCTTTATGATTCACCTCTCTTACCTAGGACTTGTCTAAGTGGAAGCTTTGAACCCTTTAAATTAAGAAAACTCTTAAAAACAAAGATGTCTTCTTATAGTTCATATAGGTCTTCTAGGTTAGATAATGTTGATGAAATGTTTAAACAAGCTAGGAATCTTCCATCCTTTGGTAAAGACATAGGTACATTAACATACCTAGCTTGGGAAAAAGAAATTGATAAAATAAATCCCTGGTTTTATGGAGAGAGTGAATATTATGTCCTTAGCATATATATCTCTAAATTAGAAGAGCATGCAAGAGAGTGGTGGGATGAAAGACAATATCATGTTAGGAATGGTAGAAAGTATTCCATTCGTAGTTGGCATGATTTAAAAGCTTGCATGAGAAGAAAGTTTGTGTCTTCAAGTATTAAAAGAAACCTGGAACTAATTAGGGATTGCATTGATGATGGAAAATTATTTCTTGAGAGTTTAAATGATCATGGGTTTCTTCGTAGAGAATTAGAATTTGTGGCAAGACTTAAAGAGATCAAGGATAAGAAAAGAGAAAGAGAGATTGAGAGAAAAGAAGAGGAAGAAAGGAAAGAAAAAGAGAAGAGAGAGAGAAGAAAACGAGAAAAGAGAAGAGAGAAGAAGAGAAGAATTAAGAAGAGAAGAAGAGAGAAGAAGAAGAGAAGAAGAAAAGGGAGAAAGAGAAGAAGAGAAAAGAAAAGAAGAAGAAAAGGAAGAAAGAGAAGAAGAGAAAAGAAAAGAAAAAGAGAGAAAAGAAGAAAAGAGAGAAAGGTAAGAAAGAGAGAAGAAAGAAAATGAGAAATTGTTACTGATGACAAATCCTATTCTTTCAAAGACCATGGAACCTAAGAGGGAAGGTTTCCAAATCTTTAATTTCTTTTCAATAATTGATTATTTTTCAATTTTTAACTTCTCTTTCAAACCAATTGTCATTATATATTCTATGAAAACATTTTCAAAATATGACAATTCAAATCTTGAGTTATTGTTATCTTTAAGAAAACAATTAACTCAAGAAAAAATTGAATTTGGACTTCTAAAATTTTCAAAGATTACAAATGAAAGTATTAGTAGTTCTTTGAGTATATGCTTCAACAAAACAAGAATATTCTCATTTAGAGTTCGGTAGAGAGAGTTATGAGCAAAATAATTAGCAAAGGTGACAGTTGAAAATACATGATTGTAACTAAAATGTTGATTTTAATAATTTTACTACAGCTAGTGCTATTGTCCAAAAATTTCGCATTAGTAGTCATTAAAAAGAATTTTTAGTCTATTTTTGAATAAAAAAAGAATCATCCTGTTTAGAGGTATGTGGAAAAAGTTGTACTTAAAATATTGAGCAAAGGTCAGAGTTGACAGTATGTTATTTTATGCATCTATCTTTTTCTCTTGATTTAGAGATCTAAGTGTCATGCCTTCTCTTTACTAATTTTTAAATATGATTTTGCATTTTGATTAGACTGTGGAAAAATGATTAAAGACATTGTTAAGTTAGTATTAAAACATGGTCAACTAATTAAAGATGATATAGTTATTGTGATACGTTGAACTTAATTATTAACTCTTATTCCTATCCAGCTCTTACATATTTTGTTTGATTTTTTTTAATTTATATTCATTTCATTATCGTAGGAATGACTAAATGTGAAGGAAAATTACATGTGGTCTTTCATCGATAATTTTGAATGGTCTTCGGGCTATACATCACTATACAGAATGATTTTCATAGATGACAAAAATGGTTTGAAAAGATATCTAAAACTATAAGCAATGTTGTACAAGGATTTCCTCGTGAAAGAAACCAAACTTTCTTCTCATTCTTTAATTGTAATTAAAGTCCTATATATATTATATTGGACTTCGGTCGATAAAAAAAAACATATAGATATGTTGTAGATCTGTTGATACTGCTTTTATAGTAAGAATGAAAAGACACACGATTATGATAATGAAGATTTCATTTTCCATATCCATCATCTATATAACCAATAGTGTCAACCCTAACCTTTGTTCAATACTTTAAGTACAACTTTTTCCACATACCTCCAAATGGGATGATACTTCTTTATTAGAAAATAGACTCAAAAATATTTCCAATGACTACTAATTCGTAATTTTTGGACAACAACACTAGTTTCAATAAAATTATTAAAATCGACATTTTAATCACGCTCATGTATTTTCAGCTTTCACCTTTGCTGACTATTTTGCTCATAACTCTCTCTACCCAACTCTAAATGAGACGATTCTTGTTTTGTTGGAACATATACTCAAAGAGGCTTTTCATGGACTACTAACTCATAATTTTGGGACCTCTATGCTAGTCATAGATCATTATTCAAGATCAACGTTTTATCTATATTTCTTAGATGGTTACTCTAAATCTTTCTTTAAGTTTTATTTTGTGCATAGATTAAAGGGTAAATATTTGAACTTCAGCAAATGAAATTGTTAAACAAAAGATACAATCTCTAATTCAATAGTTAAAAAATTATAAAAATATCTAGCAACCATGAGGTATATAAAAGGTTAATCACTTAACAACCAACCAACCAACGTATGAATTATTTTAGTCACTCAAACATTTATCATGGTTTTGGAGTAGTATAATAGAAGAGGAATACATGGACATGGTCTAGTTCTTGTATATAAAAGTATAATTGAAGACATTAGCAAGTGAGTATTGTAAATAACTCATTCAATCAGTAGGTGTAAGCCCTTGAAGCCATCAAATACTTTATATACTAAAGTTGTCCCATGTATGCACATATATTAGTAAAGTGACGTAAAAGCTTCTTTTGCCCCGGGACATCTATATTTGATAACCGTGAATTAAGTTTAAAATGTTTAGGCATAATACGCTCACGACTAGATTTCATTCAGTAGAAAAAAAAAGTGTACCCTGACAAGGGACAAGATTTAATGGGAATAATGTACACCATAATGAAAAAGTATGGGCACCTTAGAGTATTAATCTACATAAAGGATTTTCACATAATTTTCCTAGTTAACACCTTGCATATTAATTATATTTCCAAACATCACAGAAGTGGGGGTACGTTTTCAACAGCTTTAGAATATATCAAAAGGTATGGTCCAATAAATAAATAATTCACTTCAAAAGTTACGATTCATATAGCAACGTGAATAAATATATCAAAAGGTATGGTCCAATGAATAAATAATTCACTTCAAAAGTTACGATTCATATAGCAACGTGAATAAGGCCGAGAATGTTTCAACTTTGGTGAATCACTAAAATATTAGAAAACCTTATTTACCCTTACAATATACATATAATAATTCAAGATATCAACAAGGAATATTTATCTTCAAACAAAAGATACACGACTAATGATTAATAAAACATGAGAAAGACAATTCACTTCATTTTTCTTTGGGGCTAGTCTAGAGGTATCACCACAACACAAAAAATTTTAAAGAAGAACGTGCAGCGTAGCATATATTGGAAATTAAGATCTCTCTTCTTTCACAAATTTCACATCCACAATATTCATATAATCTAGCTCAAAAATATGGTGTCTATTTAAATACATAAAAACCCTAAATTTATGGAAATATAATATAACCCAACATGCTTTCTTTATGTCTTGCTAAACTTCACCCTATTGATCAACTTCCTCCATTGCAACAATGCCTAAACTACCAAATAAGGTTCAAAATATCATAATAACACCAAAAAAACACAACAACACCTAAATGGTAAAAAAATTAAAAAAGAAATCAAACCCACCGAACAATAACAAAGGATTGACGAAAGGAATGACAGGAAGCTTAAAAAACCTCGTCAATGGTGATTTTGCCCTTTGTTGGTACTTCGAAATAGCGAACGGCGACGGACAAGGCTTTGGGTAACAGCAAGAGTCCGGTGAATGGTGGAAAGTTGGCGAACGATCGATTATGCTCAGGCAACACTTGTGGTTGGGAATACACTCTCTCTAAAGTTCTCTCGTGAAAATGAGATTTCTAATTTTTGAAATCCCAAAATAAAGCTTGCGCAATCAAAACGTGTAACCCCATCTGACTTCCATTGTCACAGTCATTTTCAATTTTTAAATCTCTTCCACATGGACCAAATCAGAGTGCGACACGTGACTATATCAAAATATTGTCAAAAATTATGTCAAAGTATCATTATCCTTAATTAAAATAATCAATTGTATTTGTTTCGTAGAAAACATTGTAGTTACTGTTGAAGTTGCGTATTGCGTAAGGAGGGGTGCAAGGGTTCATGTGCTTTTACATTTTCTAACGAAAAACAAATGTTGGTTTATATTAAATGGATTTAATCAAAATATTAATTATATTTTTTTTATCGATTAACGAATGAATTCAAGATGATTAAAGAATAAGAAGGAAACATAAGATTAAAATAAAAATTGATATTTTATTTATTAAATCTTTATCAAGTTGTGTTTGTTTTTATATTTTTATAGTTAGAGATCTTTATAAATATTATTTTTTGGATTATTCTAACTAGGAGATAGACCTAACACTCCCAAGAAATATTTTTATATTTCATAAAATTTAAAACTTATTTTACAAATTGAAACTCATTGTCTAGGAGAGAAAGATCTATTGAATAAACCTTTGTATACTTATATTTGAATTAATTGTTAATTTAAATTGATAAAAAAATTTCAACGAATCATTTATTATTGTGGCGTTTTTTATGACATTCATTTTTTTATATTTAGTATGGATGATGTAAAATTCTAAAAAATAATATTTTAGAAATATTGATTTAGAAATAGTGAGACTAAACTATTTTAATATTAAAAGATTTTATTATAAATAGTTTTATTATAAACAAATTTCATTATTTTAAAACACATTATCTTTTTAGAAATTATTTTCTTAGAGTTATCTAACTTATCTTTAAGGGTTTTCTTTCTCTGGTTGTCGGTTTAAAGGTCAAACCTTTTGAGTAATCCTTGAAGAGAGATCTTCAACTCTATCTGATTAATTTTCTATGCATGTAAGTGGTTATAACTTGCATGTGAGATCTAAGTCTTCTATAAGATTCTCTGTTGATCAATGGTTCTAATTATGTACCCTAATCATGTTTATGTTATTCCTAATAGCATATAGAGTTTTTTGTGCTTGAAGAGCTGTTTTAGGACTTCTTGAGTTGTTTAGTCATCTCTCAGGTAAAGAAAGCTAATCACCATAATTTAGAATTTTATATGTTTGAAGACTATGAAATTGCATGTTTGGTTTCTCTTAGATTGATTGAATTGGTGGTTGAATTGCTAGTAATTTGTATGAGTTGCATTGGTTGTATATTGCTTGCATTAGTTGATATGAATGTTATTTATGTTAATATCTTTCTAAATGTTGTATGATTTGTCTTTTTGGTAGAGTAGTTTACTCTTTCATGTTTGTTTTGTTTATCACTTTGTCCTTCTTGTTTTCAATGATCATCTCTTTATGGTATGAGTAAATGAAAATGTTCCGATAAATTCAGGACAAAAGTAGTGTTGAAGTTTAAAGTTATACAATTTGGTTTCTTGTCTATATTGGTCTTGAAAATAAGAATTATGCTTTTGACTTGATATAATATTACTCTTAATAGTATACAATCTTTTATATATATATATATATATATATATATATATATATATATATATATATTTATTTATTGGTGTTATAGTTATAATTGTAATAATATTATGTATATTTTTTTGAGTTATCTATTCTTTTATATTGTTTAGTAGTTGTATATTATTAAAATGGAATGTTATACATAAATTTTTAAAAAATAAAAATTTATGCTTATTATATAAAAATTAGAATTTTAATTATTTTGTAATTCATTCTACAAATTTTATCGTTTCTCTAAATTCTTTTACCCCACAATTTTATCTAACCTGTTTCTAAAAATCTGAATGAATCTCTCATTATTTCTCCAATTAGAAAGCTTTGGTGGAAGGCAACAAAGTTTATGACAGATGAAATCAATCAAATTTTGCTTTAAAATAAATTTTATTTTCCCTCGTATCACTACAAGAAAACTGTCAATTACCGAAGGCTTTTTCGACGATCATGTTAGGTGTACATTATCGAGGGTATTTGGCCGTCTGTATTGGCACAATGACTTTAGCGAAGGAATATGACTGTCGGTATATTGCTCAGACTTAATGAAATAACAATTTGGGATTTGCCTCTCCCATTTTGCCAAATTCTATTTTTGTGAAAGCTTCCCCTAAGTGAGAAGTTCTTCCCTTACTCTTCCTCTATCATTTAGAACCCCCAAACTTAACCACTGTTGTTCGTTTCGCCCTTCCCCATTTTTGTGAAATTGGTCTTCAATTGCTGTGTGCTAGATTTCTGTCGTGGAAGGAGGGTGGTGGTTAAGGTGAGGGATTAGGTTGTTGCGAGGGGGCTATTCGAAACGAGGTTTCTGTCGTGGTGTGACGAGGGTGGTGTGGCGGCATGACCAGTGCTTCCAGTATCGCGACGAGGCCAACCTACGGGCTTTGTGATGAAGGGACTTCCACTGCGTGAGGAGGGCTTTGACTATCGATTGTGAGGCTATTGAACGACTGATACACATAGGGGGTGTCACTACCATAGAGATGATTTCTCTATTTTGTGAATGATGAAGACTTTGTTGATGAAGGGATGATGAAGAATTTGATATGTCGTTGTTAAATGTATGCAATGTTATATATTTTTCTTTGAATTGGTTTGGTACTTTGTTCCGTGAATGAACAATGATGTTTAAATTATGTGCAGTAGGTTTTCTTTGAAACCTTGGCCCATATGATTTCATAAACTTAAAGAGTAAGCTTAGTTTGCTTGAAGCCTTTGCCTGTGTTGTAATAATATATGATTATGTAAATCCTACTTTCTCTACTTCTCTTTCAGTTTCCTTTATTTCAAGCTCTTCGTTGTGGCTTATGGTGACAAGGATTTAGTCTTGCAATGTTTTTTCTGGAATTGCTAAGGGAGTCCCTAAATTCTGTATTTTTTTGTGTGAAAAAGGTTTATCAAAAGCTGCTGACCAAGTTGTAAACAAAATGCACTCAAGCTGTTAATTATGCTTTGTAGTTCTTAAGAGTATGGGAATAAGGAAAACTTAATATGAATTGGTTAAGTTCAATTATAATATGCTTTGTTCTCATAAAAGTGAATTAACCCAAAGATTAAGCAACTTGAATTGACGATAGTATAAATTCTTTTGTTCTAAGGGTGTAATGAGTTATGTAATGACATATTGATATGATAATCTATTGCGGAGGGGTATTTACTTATGTAGTAGGGAATATGAATTTAATTTAATGATATGTTGTGTAGTTTTTAACGTTATTAGAGTTCTTTGAGCAGTTAGTTATGTTTGAAGTTGTATTTTGTGGAATTGAAATGAATGCTTTGTTATTAGGTTTTGAAATGGAACGTTTGAACCTAAGGGAGTCTTTTTAAGCTAGCTGTTATGATATATCTGGGTGGGATTAATCAGAATTGGTTGTCTCCCCCAACTATTACTACACCGCCCCTTAGGATGTTTAAGGCCTTTCAATACTGAGGACTTCTCTTTGCATATACTTATTGTATGCTTATGACAATAATGTTCAAATTGCCTTCCATGTTCGACTTAAGAAGTAATAGATCTATTACTTATGTCACATGGAGTGTTGCTGTTTTGGCTAAGTTTTTTTTTTTGTTTGGCTTGTCACAGAACATGGCCCATTTTCCCAACCACCGTGGGTAGATGTACGACCATTGTTATAGCGGAAGGAGAGGTTTGAAGAAAGCTTTTGTCATCGGAGTTGAAGAGTTTGTCGAGACGGCTCGGCAATATCAATATTATGCTCTTGATGGAGGGATTCGATGCCCCTGCATCAAGTGCGAATGTACAAGGATTTTGAAAGATGAAGTCTTCAAAATTCACCTATACTAAAGTCCATACTTTTTCCGATGTTTTGAGCAAGGTTAATTTAACTCTTGCTTTTAATATTTTTTTGGTATCTTTGTAGGTTTTTAATCAGGAATTAACTCCCACGGTTCAAGAGTTAAGACATCTCTCCAATTGGCTAATGAGATGTGTCAAAGAATGGCACACTTACTTCACCAATGGTGACAAATTCCATACACATGAATGGTCTAAAGGGAAGAAAGCAACAAATTGTGATGTGTACATCAAGGGCGTAACCGAGGGTTGTTATGATGATTTCTACGACATCATTCATAAAATATATGAGCTAGAGTACAACAACACTACTTCTCCAAACATAGTAGTACTTTTTTATTGTGAATGGTTTGATCCTTCTAGAGCTGGTACTAGAGTGGATCCTAGGTTTAACATTATCGAACTCCACCTAAGATTAAGATATGGACCGTTTGATCCTTTCATTCTAGCAAATAATGTTAAACAGGTTTGTTATGTGCCATATCCACCATTCCGCAATATTGACAAGAATGGTTGAGTTGTAGAAATATAAACCAAGCCTAGAGGTCGCATTGCCTCAAATGAGGTTGAGGAAGATGTTGCCTACCAACTTGACCAAATGTTACAACCACAAGAAATTATTGAAGTTGAACGTATAACCGCTTTGCATGACCCTGATGGTGATGGAGATGAATTAGAAGCAGCAATACAAGGTGATGAAGAAGAAGAAGAAGAAGAAGAAGAAGAAGAAGAAGAAGAAGAAGAAGAAGAAGAAGAAGAAGAAGAAGAAGAAGAAGAAGAAGAAGAAGAAGAAAAAGAAGAAGAAGAAGAAGAGGAAAAAGAAGAAGAAGATGAAGATCATGATGACGATGATTGAATGATTGACATCTATTGTAGCAAATTGAACTATCATTTCAATAGAGTTATGTAAAATACCATCTTAAAAGTTGTATGCAATTATTTTACATTCACTTAAATTTTTAATGATCCTTCCTTATTCATTTCTATTGTTTCACGATACTTGTAACCATTTCAATGCAATAATGATAGGATAATGTTCATAACGTCCTGATAAAGGAAATGGGGTAGCAAGGCCTAAAAAGAGGCAACGACAGACACCAAAGTATGTACTTAGGGTGCCTGCTACACTACCTACCACTGCTACCCCCAGTCCATCATTTATGGGGCCTCCTCCTACCCTTACAATACACCCTCCTCCTACCCCTACAGTAGACTCTACTCCTACCTCTATAGTACATCCTTCTCCTACCCGTGTAGTACATCCTTCTCCTAGCCCTGCGTATACCCTCTTCCTCCTCTTGTGATTATAAACCCCACTCCTCCCCCTATGCTTATTACCCGCACTCCTCCCCCTGACCCTACTTTTATACCTTCATCATCTTGTATGCCCTCTTCTGAGACTGTCACACCATCTGCTAATCCAGATTCAGGTAGTGATGGTGATGGTGAAGGTGTTGACTCGCCCCTCCATGATCGACAATGGATTGAGCCGAATGGTAAAGGGTAAGATTTTAATCCCTTTTTTTAACCATTTTGACGGTTAAAGATCCCTTAATTCAAATGACTTTCATTATGCACGTTTATTTCATCCAGGGTTGCTTTCCAGGCCATCACACGATCAATTAAGCAACAGTTTTTAAGTCCATGGCCTACTTGGGGAGCAATACCTGATGACGACAAAAAGTCTTTCTGGCAGCGTTTCCAGGTGAACAATCCATTAAACTAATTGTCATTCTTATTTTAGTATGTTCATTAATCAATGTTTGTTTTATTTATTGTTACAAATGAAGGTGCAGTGGAAACCTGAACATGAAACACAGATACAAAGAAATTTCCACATAAAAGCATCTCATCGGCTGTCAAAGATGTTTAGGGATGCCCGCAATGGAGGAGAGCGTCCTTACTGGTTGGGCGAGAACATTTGGAACTCTTTACTTGCTCATTGGAATTCAGTAGAGTTTCACAATTAAGGTGCCAAAGCCTAGAGGAACAAACCTTCTGAAAAGGGTGGCACCCTGCATACTTGTGGGTCGATCACTATTCATGAGCATGCCATTCGTATGGTTCATAATGGTTTAAAAACCACTATTTTTATACTTAATTTCGATAACCAATCAACCCTTTTTAACTAAGAAACTTGCTTTAACTCATGTTTTTGCTTTAGTTTTGTGAATAAAAGAGTTGAGGGTGAATTTAATGGTTTTGTGCTAGATTCCTTTGATTTTGTAGGTTATTGGAATGATTTCAAAGAAGAAGTAATTACCATTGGAATGCAGAAAAGTCAACCATAGTGTAGAAAAAGGTGTGCTGAGAGGTAATTACCATTGAGCGCTAGTTTACAGGTGCCAAAATCATCTCTGAGGGGCAAAAACAGCAGTTGAGGGGCAAAATTGAAGACCCACACTTACCGCTGAGTGACATTTTAATGGGCCTTGGGCCACTTTTCTGTAATTTTTAGAAAGCTATATAAGGTTTTAGTCGACCTAGGTTAGACATCTTTGGTTGGGACGAAGCAGAAACACACTCTTTCACCACTTGGAGGAGGATTTTGGATGCTAAGGCTCCTTTCTCAACTTTCTAGGATTCTATCTTTCACTCTTTCATTGTATTTCATCTAGTTTCACCATGAATATGGTGAACTAAACATTTACTGTTGTTGGGGAATCAATGTAATCCCTTTGAAACTCTCATGTATGGAATTTGTTCTTCAAAATCTTCTTTAAGATACATGCTTTCTTTCATTAATTGTTAGGGTTTTTCCTCTTTGCTCAAAGCATGCGTTGTTTAACTCATTCGATGTCATGATCATTGATTTTGTCGATATGGACACATACGGGGAAATCTAGATCTGGGGAATTTCTCCAAATAGTAGTATAAACCTACACATATGAGTATGATGGTTGGTTACCTTTAAGCTTATGTTCATTATAATGCATGATTAATTGCTAGGGAGACAATACATTGTAAACTAGTGATTATGATTAGGCTTTTCTCGCTGAGACATCGGGTTTAAGGTAATTTAGAAAGTGACATTAACAATTAATGAAGAAAGATGAATTCTTGAATACATGAGAGTAGATAGGATGAAATTCATAAACCCCAACAACATAGTCGTCCATATATTTTAATTCATGTGTTTTGTTTCTTCTTACAATTGATCAATCCATGCATCCATATTTACTTTTGAGTATTTGCATTTAAATCTTAATCAATCGGTTTTGCAAGTCTTAGCTATTCAACATACCACACAACTGTCTAGGCCGTGAGTCCATTGGGAGAACGATACTTGGTCTTACCAGGTTTATTACTTGATACGATTTAGTTACACTTGCCAAGGGTTTAACAATGGTAAACTTTCATTACTTTTCTGTTTCTTTCATATATAACTTATGTATTTTCTATTTCATATGTACACTTCTAACTCTAAATTATGTTATAGGCACAAGCTCTAAGACGAGCGGTCCATGTTGATGAGGTCTTAGCACAGACTCATGTTCAGAAGGGAACTAATGAATTCGTTGATGAAAGATCTCGGAAGACTCATGTAAGCAAATAACACTATTACTATTAGTAATTTTTCATTTATGTTATTCTATCATTCCCTAACATTGCTTTTAGTGTTTGAACAGAAAGAATTTTCTACGAGACCTTCATAGGTTAGATCTGAACATGGGTCAGCTCCTACATCGGATGATGTGAGTAATGCAGAAGACGACATCCGTAAGACACACTGCTAGGTCAACATCGTTGGTGAAAAGAAAAAGGGACGAGTGTATGGTGCATGACAACTTGCTGCAAATTATTCAACATCGAGAGGAGGTACTCTAAAGCACCAACCTTCTTCTTCCACCACTACTATTGACGAGGCCGTTGTCCGCCTTACATAGGCACTAGAGCAACGTGACCAAGAAATCACTGATTTGAGAGCAAAGTTTAGAAACTTTAAGGCCATGACCATGAGAGTGTTGCCTGAAACTTCACAGGATCAATTCATTATCCCTCCGACCTAGCCACGACCCTCCCCGTCAACCGCCGTCCCTCAGCAGCCGACATCAGTCCAACCCACACTAGTCGAACCATTCTGATGATAACTATGTAGATTATTAGTTTTATTTTGTTATTAGTTGTTATAGAAACATTTGGATATTAGAACATTTGGAGTTTAGATCATTTGGATGTTAGATCAATTGGATGATTTGGATGTTAGAACATTATTTTAGATTGTTTTATGTTTCATTTATAAATACATGTTCTATGGATGATTGGATAATTCAGATGATTGTTTTTCTAGTCAATGATTGCATGATTGAGATGCACATTATGCAGGTCTGTATGTGGTCGGAAAATGTTATGCAGGTCTGTTTGTGTTGTGAACAATTTATACAGGTTTGTTTGGTTTGATAAGAAATACAATTGTGCCTGAGATTTTCCTGGAACTTACCGAAGGCTTATGCCCTTTGGTAATTACCCACGTTCGGTAATTACCGAAGGCTTTCGCCCTTTGATAAATGTTAGCGACAAGAGATATACTGACGGTCTCTTGGCCATGGCTAAGCCGTCGGTAAATAGTCATTATTGACGGCTTCTGGCTATTACCGAAGGATTATAGCCTTCGGTAATGCCCTTCGTTGGGTGAGCTTTATTCGCTAGAAAGAGAGTCTGAGTTTGTTTTTCTGCTTTTGAATTTTAAGTTAATTTTCGGTCTAATGTATTTGGACTTTTCTTTAGAGTTCTTATATGTTTAAGTTTATTTGTACGTTTCTTGAAAACAGAGGTAAACACCTTGATTGGTCATATATGAAATTATTTTTCTTTTAAGAGAGGATTCTCTTGGTTCTTGTTATTGAACACTGGTTCTCATCAAATATTAAATTCTTTATGGTGAATCTTTCTTTACTTATCAATCTGCTAGATTGTAGTGTGATCCATCTTTGTCTTATTGTACATTCTTCTTATATATCTTTTGGTATTCTTTGATTTATCTTATCTAATTTTACACAAAGAATCCAAATTAGAAAATGAACACAATCTTTCCTAGATAAGATCATATTAGTCACACAAGAAGAAGATTGAGCTATACAAGTTCAAGGGTGTCCACGTACTGAATACCATTGAATTTGTTCAACTAAATTTTTCCCTTAGTGGCTTGACCTTGTCCTAAGTTTGACCTTTTAGTTCACTAACTCTTTTTTAACTTTATAAAGAATATTTCCTTTTTTATGCAATACCCCTAACTAAAACAAGTTTAGTAATATCCATTTTGTTGTACCTTTTTTATTTGGTGGTAGAAATAAACCAAGATGAGAACACAAGTTTGATTTCGATTTTAAATTTCATGAAAAAATAAACAAAAGGCAAACCTTTTTTACTAATACAATGTATTCTTACAAACAAACTTGACAAACAAAACAAATGGGACATTAATGCAAAGTCATGATTGAGTTCCCCAATAAACAGACATAGTCACAAAAGAAAATGCAAAGATTAGCAAACAAACCTCAAAGGTGAAGCAACATAGAAATGAATCACCAAACAACCGTCATTTTGTCATTAGAGATCAAACTCTAACTCGCAAGAGAATTTCCATTGTTTTCCCACAATGGGAAACAAGGAGGAATCATGGATCTTATATATAAAAAGATAGGTGATAACGGTTGAAAAACTGTTATTTTTATGCTTAAAATTCATACCAAAAGCAACCTTAAAGACTTAAAAACTAGCTTGAACTCATATTTTTGCTTTAGTTTTGTGAATAAGAGAGTTAAAAGTAAATTTAATGGTTTTATGCAAGATTCCCTTGATTTTGTAGGCTAATTGAATGATTTGAAAGAAGAATTGAAGTACCGAATGATTGGAATGCTGAAAAGTCAACTAGAAACCAGAAAAGTCAACCAGTCAACCAGAAAAGTCAACCAGTCAACCAAAAAAGTCAATCAGTCAACCAGAATACGAAAAAAGTCAACCAGACGAGTTTTGGGCCAGTTTTATGTGATTTTATGATCTGTTTGGGCCTGGACCCGTTTTCTATTATTTTTATGTCCTATTTAAAGACCTAGATGTCTTAGGGTTGGTATCTTTGGCAGAAACGAAGCAAACACTCTCTCTTCCACCCCTTTGAAGGAGGATCTTGGATGCTCAGGCTACCTCTTCACCTTTTTAGGGTTTTATCTTTCATTCTTCCATGAATATGGTGAACTAAACCTTGTATTGTTGTTGGGGAATCAATGTAGTCTTGTGAAACTCTCATATATGGAATTTGTTTTTACATCTTATTTTAAGACCTATGCTTTCTTTCATCATTAGTTAGGGTTTTTCCTCTTTGCTTAATGCTTGCTTTTTTTAACTCATTCAATGCCATGATTATTGATTTTGTCGATACGGGAACGTACGGGGAAATCTAGATCCGGGGAATTTCTCCCAATAGTATATTGGTTGCCGTTAAGCTCCTGCACTTAAGAACTAATTACTAGGAATGCTAGGAATTGTATGAACTCGTAATTAAGGATAGGCCTTCTTGCAAGGTGATTTAGAGAGTGACATTAACAATTGATGAAAAGAATGTTGAATTCCTAAAATATGAGAGTGGATAAGATGAAATTGATAACCCCAACAACATACTCATCCATCTATTTCATTGAAGTGTTTGTATTTTGTTTTAGCCATTGATCAAATTCATGCATACATGTTTATTTTCTATCTTTTGCATATTAAACTCCAATTAATTTGTTCTTAAGTCTTAAATAATCAACAAATCACATAACTAAACTAGGCCGTGAGTCCTTTGGGAGAGCGATACCTGGTCTTACCGAGTTTTATTACTTGAAACGATTCGGTCATACTTGCCGATTGTTAAACAAGTTTGTGGCGCCGTATTTCGGTGTTCATAAATTTGTCATCAATAGGTGTAATTATTTTCTTTGTTCTCAGTTTCGATGTAGTCTGTCAAGTTGGTCCTACCTTTTAAAAAAGTTTCAATTGCGTCCACACTTGATAAAATTTGTCTCAATCAAGTCCCTTTTGTTAAATACAAACAAAATGAGTTAAGTATTTGATGTTACGGTAGAAGACAATGGTAACGTGGTATTATGGGGGAATATTAGTTGTGACATGTCATTGAATTAGAGGTTGACGTGGAAAGGAAATTATGGCATAAAAGAATTGGGGAAAAATTAAACCTTAATAAAATTAGGGTTTTCTGAAGGAATGGAAATTAGGGCATTTGTGATAGAGCATGGTTGAGTTCGTCATCACAAAGATTTCTTCATCTACATTACGAACACTGAGCAATCACAATTGGGGGTTTTGCTCACAGAACCACATTTGCGGATTTAGACGCGTATTTGGCATTGTTGATGTTGGTGGGGTATTTTGAAAAGTGAAGTTTGTTCCATTCGAAGGTGTGTGTATGGTACCTTTCTTTCTATCTATGGTTGCTTTCATTATGGTCCCTTATAAATTTTGATTTCTATTTGGTTTTTGTTTCATTATTGTCCCCCATTATGTTTGTTGTTGCTTTGTTTGTGGTGCCTTATTTTCGCTATGGTCCCCCATTATGCTAAGTGAAATTATTCATTTATGTTGTGTTTATGGTCCCCATACAAAGTTGTTTTAGTTGTTTATGGTCTGCTTTATGATGTGTTTATGGTCACCCATAGTAGTAGGGAGTATATTTTGTTTGTACTATAGATAGCATTTTGGGTAAGCATAGATTAACATAGCATTTAAGCATAGATTAACATAGTATGTTGTGTACTTTATAATAATTGAGATGGCTAAACTAAATGAAGTATGGTATTAGTTGAGATGGTGATAACAGTTGAAAAACTGTTATTTTCATGCTTAAAAGTGATACTAAAAGCAACCTTTAGACTTAAAAACTAGCTTGAAATCATGCTTTTATCTATATTTTCAGAAATAAGAGAGCTGGACAGGTTTATGCTTGATTTAAGTGTTTTTGTGCAGGTTTTAAGGTGAATTTAGTGAAAGAAGTGAAGAAGGAGAGAGATGGAATCAGAAAAGGAATCAAAGAGTGCAAAAGGAGAAGCCGAAGGCACCGCTCAGCGGCATTTTACCGCTGAGCGGCACTCAGGAGGTCACGGGAGGTCCGCTGAGGGGCAAAATGGCCGCTGAGGGGAAGAAAAGGGAAGCGTAGTCACCGCTGAGCGGTATTTACCGCTGAGCGCCATTCTTAATAATGGGCTTGGACTCGTTTTCTGGCACTTTTATGGGCTTGGGCTTAGATCTTTTGTAATTCTAAAATAGTATATAAGGACTTGCACGTCCTAAGAATTAGTATCTTTGGCAGAAACGAGGCAAACACTCTCTCTTCCACCCCTTTGAAGGAGGATCTTGGATGCTCAGGCTACCTCTTCACCTTTCTAGGGTTTATTCTTTCATTCTTTCATTATTGTTCATCTAGGTTCACAATGAATATGGTGAACTAAACCTTGTATGTTTGTTGGGGAATCAATGTAATCTCTTGAAGCTCTCATATATGGAATTTATGCTTGCATCTTTTAATTAAGACTTATGCTTTCTTTCATCATTAGTTAGGGTTTTTCCTCTTTGCTTAATGCTTGCATGGTTTAACTCATTCGATGCATGATTATTGGTTTTGTCGATACGGGCACGTACGGGGAAGTCTAGATCCGGGGAATTTCTCCCAATATGATATTGGTTGTCGTTAAGCTCCTGAACTTATGAACTGATCATTAGGAATGCTAGGAATTGTATGAATTCGTGATTAGGGAGAAGCCATCTAGAATGGTACTTTAGAGAGTGGCATTAACAATGATGATTTGAATGTTGAATTCCTAAAATATATGAGAGTGGATGAGATGAAATTGACCCCCAACAACATATTCATTCATATATTTCATTGAAAGTGTTTATCTTTTGCTTTTGCCATTGATCAAAAACTCATGCATACATGTTTATTTTCTGTCTTGCATATTAAACCTCAATTATTTCGTTCTTAAGTCTTAGCTAATCAACAAACCACACAACTAAACTAGGCCGTGAGTCCTTTGGGAGAACGATACTTGGTCTTACCAAGTTTATTACTTGAACGATTCGGTCATACTTGCCGATTGTGAAACAAGTTTGTGACATCATATTTTGGTGCTCATAAATTTGTCCATCAAGTTTTTGGCGCCGTTGCCGGGGACTCGTGGTTTAACTGGTTAATTTGTGTGATTATTGATTATCTTTGACTTTAATTTTGAATTTCTGTTTTTAATTTTTTCTGTTTTTATTTTATTTTATCTTTTTAGGTTAGATTTTATTTTATCTTATTCTTTAGATTAGATTTTATTTTATTTTATCTTTTAGAATTAGGTTAGATTTTATTTTATCTTTTAGATTAGATTAGATTTTATTTTATTTGGTTAGGTTAGATTTTATTTTTTTTAGATTTTATTTTATTTTATCTTTTAGATTAGGTTAGATTTTATTATCTTCTTATCTTCTGAATCTTTTATCTTTTTATCTTCTGAATATATATCTTCTCCTATATCTTTTTGTGCTAACAAATATTTTCTAGGGTTTTGTTTTCTTGTGCATGCAGGAAGCAATTCGAACTAGAAGTAAGAAAACAACAGAACCACTTCTTGAAGGTCTAGAAGAGAGTAGAAGGAGGAGAAGAATCAGAACGTCTAGAGAACTTTTCCCTTCTCCAGAAACTCTCTTGCAATCATCACCACAAGGTTCTGTTCATAGCACAGGAAGTATGGAGGGCAATAATGTTAGAAGAACTCTTGCAGATTACACTAATCTTGCTGGACCTCAGCACTTCAACAGCATAGCTAGACCTAGAGTCAATGCAGCCAACATGGAGGTCAAACCAGCACTGATTCAACTGGTGAAGAGTAATCAATTTAATGGGTTATCTCATGAAAGCCCATATGAGCACCTGACTACCTTTAATGAGATTTGTTATACAGTCAAGATTAATGGGGTGCCAGACGAAGCAATCAAACTTAGCTTGTTTCCTTTCTCATTGGGAGGCAATGCTAAGCTTTGGTTGAACTCTTTTCCAGAAGAAAGTTTCACAGAGTGGGAAGCAGTGGTCACAAAATTCTTAAACAAATACTTCCCACAATCTAAAGTGACTAAAGGGAAGCAAGAGATTTCTTCATTCAAGCAGGGCATGGAAGAATCACTGGGACATGCATGGGACAGGTATAAAAGCTTGTTACGCAAAACTCCCACGCATGGCTTTGAAGATCAAGAAGTAGTCTTAACTTTCCTTGGAGGGCTTGGTTCACAAACCAAGATGATGCTGGATGCCTCAGCTGGAGGCAATATCAAATGGAAGACTCCAGAGGAAGCAACTGAAATTATTGAAAACATGACTACAAGTGATAATGAGCTGCACAGTGAGAGAGGAACTCCTATGCAACAGAAAGGGGTTCTTCAATTACAAACCCATGATGCCTTGCTAGCACAGAATAAAATTCTAACTCAACAGTTAGAGACTCTGACGAAAACTTTGGCTCAATTACCCAAAGAGTTGAAATCTGCTGCACAGATACAAACCCAGTTATGCGAATTATGTGGTGGTGACCATATCAATGGTCAATGTGCTTTTCCAGTGGAAGCCGTGGAGGATGTTAATTTCATGGCTAATCAGTTTCCATACCGTCAAGGGAATTATAATCAGGGTTGGAAACCACATCCAAGCATTGGCCAAGGACAAACTGGGCAAGCTAATCAATATAATAAGCAGCAGCAACAACCAACCTTGTGGCAACAATTATCTATGCTTAATGAAAGATCAACAAGGTTGGAAGAAACTCTTCAGCAATTCATACAGAAAACTGAATCTTCTCAAAAGAGCACTGAAGCTGCTATAAAGAATTTGGAGATTCAAATGGGTCAGATCACCAAGCAATTGGAAGAAAGGCCAAACAGAAACTTTGGGGCTAATACTGAGGTTAACCCTAGAGAAGAGTGCAAAGTGGTCAAGAGTGTGAATGAAGAGATCATTGAGTTAGAAGAAGGAGAAACAGAAGAGAGAGAGAAGAAGAAAGAAAGGACATTTTTCCTTTTCCAACAAATCAGGAGAAACCAATGGATTTCACAGATTTATTCAGAATGGTTGATAATGAAGCACCTTGGGAACAAATTTTACAGAAAATAGCAGTTTACACAAAATCTGATGAAGGAACCTCTACAAAAAGAAGACGTAGAGATGATGAGGAAGAAAAGTGTATAACTGTTAAGAAAGAGTCATTCCCACCAAAAGCAGCAGATCCAGGTAGTTTTTCTATCCCTTGTTCTATAGGGAAGAAAAAGGTAAAGAAAGCTCTCCTTGATTTAGGCTCAAGTGTTAACTTGATGCCTTATTCTCTATTGGAGCAAATTGGCCATGTTAAAATAAAACCTGTAAAGGTTAATCTAGTAATGGCTGATGGATCTTCAAAGGAGCCATGTTGGATTGCAGAAGACATTGTAGTTTGTGTTGGCAAACTTCAGTTTTTGGCAGACTTTGTGGTGATGAAGATGGAGACCGAAAAAATACCTTTCATATTGGGAAGACCGTTTATGAAAACGGCCAGGGCTATCATAGATGTTAATGAAGGTATAGTGGTGCTCCAGGACAGAGAGGAGAGAGTGGTGGTGGATGTTTTCAAAGATGAGATACAAGCAAAGGAGGAAGAGTCTAGTTATAAAGCTGCATTTCGAGATGCACCCATGACTAGAGGTAAAGATGAAAATCTTGAAGTTTCAGGTAACCATTGTTTGTTTTTTCAGGTACCCAAGGTAGAAGAGATTGGAAAAGGAGAAGAAGTTCCTAGAGACTGGAAGAAAAGAAGACTCCAACTTGGCACACCTGTAAGACTCAAGAACAAGTTGTGGGTTATAAAAGGCTTTAAAGAGAAGGAGATGATAGAGATAGAGTCTCCATATTCTAGAGAATCCAAAACAGTCCAAAGGAAGCAGTTGAGAAGTTGGTGGAAAAACAACATCAACTATACAGAAGATGGGACGTGAACTTTATTGGGTCAAGCTAATGACGTTAAAAGAGCGCTTGCTGGGAGGCAACCCAGTGATTGATAAACATTTAATTTTGATTTTGGTTTTATATCTGTGGACATTATTTTGTAAATATTTTGTTGGATCTAGCATCTACTGAAGGATGCTAGGTGGTTAAGTATCTACTGAAGGATACTAAGTTTGTAACACCTACTGATGGGTGTTGGTGAGAAGATTTTGCACCTACTGATGGGTGCTGGTAAGTTTGAAACACCTACTGATGGGTGTTGGTGGATTTTGGGTCAGGCTCGTGACGTTAAACAAGCGCTACCTGGGAGGCAACCCAGTTGATTGATTGTTTTTGTTTGTTTTATTTTAATTAGGGTTTACATAAGCATTTTTAACATTGAATTGCAGGGAACCTATGAGGGGTAAGCTAGGAAGGCACGTAGGTCAAGAAAAGAAGGAGAGGAGCACTTCACGAAAGTGCCGCTGAGCGGCAATTACCGCTGAGCGGTACTATCGCAGATGGGCTCAAGTTCCCCTTAGCGGGACCCGAGCCCATTAGGGTATTTTTATACCCCAAGCTGCGTTTTAGGGTTTATTTCCAGACTTCTCTCTGCACAAACACTTCCACACACTTTCTCTTAGGTTTTCCACATCTTTTCACTCTTCCCTCTTTAGAAAATCTCTCTTTCACTCACTTTTTCACTAGTGTGCCATCAAAGTTTGGGGTTGGAAGAGAGCATTCTAGTTTGGAAGCATTCTCATTGCATCTAGTATCTCCACCCAAGTAAGTAAAATGTATTTTGTTCATTCTAGGGTTCTTGAATTTGAATGTGATTGTCAAAGCATGAATATTTAGGGGTTTTGATTTCTATGCATGATTTGATGATATATTTGATGTTTGAACCGATTAAACTGCTTGATTATGAACTGGAAAACTGAAAATTGCGTTTGGGTGGAGTTAGGACAGTTTTAAAACAAGATTTGTAAAAATCTGCAGATCACCGCTGAGCGGCAATTACCGCTGAGCGGCACTCTGCCAGATTAGGTTTTTTCTGGTTTTTGCGTGTTGGAATGTGGTACTGGTGGCGCTGAGGGGAAATTCTGGCCCTCAGCGGTGGTTTAGCTTCGAAAGGAGTTGTGTTCTGTGTTTACTAATGATTAACATCATGTTCTGTGGTTTTGTAATTGTATTTGAATGCAGGAATGGCATCCTCTTCAGGAAAGAGATTGAAAACCATGGCAACCAAGAGGAAGGAAAAGGAACCAGAGCAACCCCACTCTAGCAGGTTCCTCTCTAGGAAACATGAGAAGCACTTTAGGGTGGTTCAGGACAGGAGACTTCTGATGGAGAGAAAGGTTGGAATGATACCTAACTTTGCTCCTCAATTTGGAGAGCAAGTGTTAGGGAATGATTGGGGAAAGCTAGCCACTTATCCTGCACCTGCCAACATAGCTGTGGTGAAGGAATTCTACACCAATGCAAAGAAGATTGGTGATTATCCAGCTGAGAATTATTTGGGCTATGTCAGAGGCCATGCTATCAGGTATGATCCTGATTCTATTAACAACTTCCTGGATACTGTGTGGGCTGGTGAGCAATGCCAGTTTGCCCTTAGCATGGAGGAAGGTGCTGACTTTGAGGATGTGGAGAGAGTACTGTGTATACCTGGAGGACACTTCCAAAGGAATAGATCTGGCTCAGTGGTTAACATTAGGAGGACAGATTTGACTCCTCTTGCAAAGTATTGGATGGCATTTTCTCATGCCAACATTCAGCCATGTTCACATGTGTCAGATATTACTCTCAGCACGGCACTATTCATCTACTGTGCTATCAGAAATTTGAATGTTAATGTTGGGCAGGTGATAGCTGATGAAATTAGTGTATGTGCTAATACCTCAAACAACAAAGCACCACTAGGACATCCTTCTTTGATCACTCACCTTTGCAAGCTAGCTGGGGTGGACACTTCTGCTCCACCATTTGAGAGGCCAAGAAAAGCTATTGATGAGGCCTATTACAGACAGTATTGTGGAGGTGAGGATGTAGCTCAGCCAGTCCCACCACGCCATGCTCGTAGAGAGAGAGGGCCAGCACAGAGCAGGACATCTGCTGAAGCACATGAAGCAGAACCATTCCAGATGAGGGACATGTATATGTCTCTTATAGGTGCTCAGTTGCAGTCCATTCACAGAGGGCAGGTGGCCACTGCTGAGATGATAGTGGGGATGTATGACACACCTCCAGCCCACAGGTGGACTATGGATGAATTCCATAATGTGGTAGCTTGGCCAGAAGAACCATTGCATGGAGGAGGAGCTGGAGCAGCTGAAGCTTCAGCTAGAGATATGGAAGAAGATGAAGCTGAGGAGGAGGATGCATTTGATGATGATGATGAGGAGGAGGAAGAGGAAGATACAGAGGACAGCTCAGACTGATGAGGAGCTGAGATAGCATTTACTGATGAATGCTATCATATGATTATGCTTTTGTGGTTTAAGTTTTCTGAACTTATTTGTTTTTGTTTTTAGATTAGGGTTGATGTACTCTATTGAACACCTGGTTTATTATGATGGTTTGCTATTAACTGTGATTGTGTGATAAGTAATGCTTGATGATGCTTATTGATTGATTGATGTTAAGATGATGTGCACATTAAAATGCTTATACAGGTGATTCACAAGCTTTGTGAACAAATGCATGATATCATGATTGTGATTGTGAAATTAAGCAGGATGTGTATGTCAAATGTGAATGAGCTTATATGTGAGGTTTTGAGCTCCAGAGTTATTATTGTTGAATGTTATTACTTTGGAAGCATGAATGATTTTGCCCAGGTTTTCTATGATTGAATCAATTGCTTGTTTTTGCATCATGTGATCAAGGCCGTTTGTTGGAACCCTTTTTATTGGCCAAATTCATAAAGTTAGCCTACTAAAAGAGAACTTTGTGTTCTATCCTTTGAACCCTTAGCCTTGAATATACACTGAAAACCATTGATTGAAAATCTTTACCTTGAGTTAAGTAGAAGATCTTGTGGGGTATTGATAAATGTTCAAGTTTGGGGTTGTTGGGAAAACATGAAAAAGGAAAAGCATTGAGCTAAGAGCTAAAAAGTAAGAATATGCAAAGAAAAAGAAAAGAAAAGAAAAAGAAGCAAAACTCAATGCAAATGCAAATGCAAAGGCAAAAGAAAGTTGGGAAGAATAAGAATAATTGTGTTGTTATGATTCTCTTAACTCAAGGATTTTGTGATCCAGAAAAACCAATTTTCTTGTTAGCCCAGCCACATTATAAGCCATTGAAAAGTCCTTGTGATGATGCATGCTTGTGAATGTTTTTGATTGTGGTAAAATGAAAGGCAAAGTTAATTCATGTGACATTATGATAGTGGAGTGAATGAGTGAAACACCTTACCTCTTATACACTTGTGTGTTGAGTGAAACACTTTATCTAGTGAGGAAATATTCCATAAGCACATGAACATCCATGCTTAATTGATTGATCATTCATGAAAAATAGCATTTGTTGGAATTTAAATGACTTTGTGAACACTAAAGCATGTGCACATCTTGGTTGAACTCTTGGTCATAAGTTTGATTGAAGTTTTTACTTATCTAGAAAAAGAGGATTTTTGAATGAGTGAACCATCATATGAATTGGTTGGAGATTGAGTTACATTTTGTTTGCTTGAGGACAAGCAAAGTTCTAAGTTTGGGGTTGTGATAACAGTTGAAAAACTGTTATTTTCATGCTTAAAAGTGATACTAAAAGCAACCTTTAGACTTAAAAACTAGCTTGAAATCATGCTTTTATCTATATTTTCAGAAATAAGAGAGCTGGACATGTTTATGCTTGATTTAAGTGTTTTTGTGCAGGTTTTAAGGTGAATTTAGTGAAAGAAGTGAAGAAGGAGAGAGATGGAATCAGAAAAGGAATCAAAGAGTGCAAAAGGAGAAGCCGAAGGCACCGCTCAGCGGCATTTTACCGCTGAGCGGCACTCAGGAGGTCACGGGAGTTCCGCTGAGGGGCAAAATGGCCGCTGAGGGGCAAAATGGCCGCTGAGGGGAAGAAAAGGGAAGCGTAGTCACCGCTGAGCGGTATTTACCGCTGAGCGCCATTCTTAATAATGGGCTTGGACTCGTTTTCTGGCACTTTTATGGGCTTGGGCTTAGATCTTTTGTAATTCTAAAATAGTATATAAGGACTTGCACGTCCTAAGAATTAGTATCTTTGGCAGAAACGAGGCAAACACTCTCTCTTCCACCCCTTTGAAGGAGGATCTTGGATGCTCAGGCTACCTCTTCACCTTTCTAGGGTTTATTCTTTCATTCTTTCATTATTGTTCATCTAGGTTCACCATGAATATGGTGAACTAAACCTTGTATGTTTGTTGGGGAATCAATGTAATCTCTTGAAGCTCTCATATATGGAATTTATGCTTGCATCTTTTAATTAAGACTTATGCTTTCTTTCATCATTAGTTAGGGTTTTTCCTCTTTGCTTAATGCTTGCATGGTTTAACTCATTCGATGCATGATTATTGGTTTTGTCGATACGGGCACGTACGGGGAAGTCTAGATCCGGGGAATTTCTCCCAATATGATATTGGTTGTCGTTAAGCTCCTGAACTTATGAACTGATCATTAGGAATGCTAGGAATTGTATGAACTCGTGATTAGGGAGAAGCCATCTAGAATGGTACTTTAGAGAGTGGCATTAACAATGATGATTTGAATGTTGAATTCCTAAAATATATGAGAGTGGATGAGATGAAATTGACCCCCAACAACATATTCATTCATATATTTCATTGAAAGTGTTTATCTTTTGCTTTTGCCATTGATCAAAAACTCATGCATACATGTTTATTTTCTGTCTTGCATATTAAACCTCAATTATTTCGTTCTTAAGTCTTAGCTAATCAACAAACCACACAACTAAACTAGGCCGTGAGTCCTTTGGGAGAACGATACTTGGTCTTACCAAGTTTATTACTTGAACGATTCGGTCATACTTGCCGATTGTGAAACAAGTTTGTGACATCATATTTTGGTGCTCATAAATTTGTCCATCAGATGGCTAACTTTGATATTGAACTGGTCTTCACCATGGGGTAAATTTCTGAATAATGGGTCACTCAAATACGAGTATGGCCAAACCAGGTCTCTAAAAATTAACCCAGATAAATGGAGCTACTTTGAAATTTTGTCCATTCTGAAGGAGATGGGTTATTGTTAAGTCCTCAACAAGTATATCGAATGGTATCAAGTAATATTAATTGGTAAGACCAAGTATTGTTTCCCAAGAGACTCTCGGCACTAAACAGTTATGTAATTACTTAACTAATTAAGACTTTTAAGAACAATGTAGGGTTTTAAATGCAAAAACAAGAAAGTAAATATGAATGCACTTTTGATAAATTGAAGAAAAACACAAAAATGAATGAATGATATTGAAAATGAGATGAATATGTTGTTGGGGTTTAGATTTCACCTAGTTTACTCTCATGCATATAAGAATTCATCTTCTTCATTAATGTTAATATCACTTTCTAAATTACTTTAAACCTGATGTCTCGACGAAGAAAGTCTATCCTTAATTACTATATCACAATGTCTTTTATCTCTAATAATTAATTCTACATTACGATTAAAAGCTTAAGATAACCAAGCGTTATATCCCTATGTCTAGGCAATAGTTCCCTTGGGAGAAATTCCCCAGATCTAGATTTCCCCGTATGTGTCCATATCACGAAAACCAATAATCATGTCATGAATGAGTTAAACATAACAAGCAAAGAGCAAAGAAAAATAACCCTAACAATTAATGAAAGAAGCATATATCAATCAAAACAAATTCAAATACATGAGACTTCACAAGGTTACATCATCCCCGAACAACAAATTGAATTTAGTTTCCCCTTGTCATGGAGAAACTAGATGAACAATGGAATGAGAATGAAAGATAAACCATAAAAACCGAAGAGGAGAGCTTCCACATCACTTCTTCTAGAGAGTTGGAAAATCTGAATTTGTATCAATTCTGACAAAAGATACTCCCTCTAGGACGTCCAAGTCCTTATATACAGCTGAATTTGATCATGGGCCAACGTTGAAACCGCTCAACGCCCCTACTTAGGGTTCCTGATAATGGTAGAAAAACCGTTATTTTTATACTTAATTTTGAAAATCAATCAACCCTTTTTTACTTAGAAACAAGCTTTAACTCATGTTTTTCCATAAGTTTTGTGAATAAGAGAGTTGAAGGTAAATTTAATGGTTTTGTGCTAGATTCCTTTGATTTTTTAGGTTATTGAAATGATTTGAAAGAAGAGTTAAAGTATCGAATGGTTGAAATGCAGAAAAGTCAACCAGAAACTAGAAAAGTCAACCAGTCAACCAGAAAAGTCAATCAGAAAAGTCAACCAATCAACCAGAATGCAGAAAAGTCAACCAGAGTACAGAAAACGTTGCGCTGAGCACTAGTTTTGAGTTGACGAAATCACCATTGAGGGCTAAAAAATGCAGCTGAGCGTCATTCTAAAGATCCACAAGTACTGCTGAGCGGCAAAAGTGCCGCTGAGCGCCATTTTAAGTTGGCTTGGACCTGTTTTCTGTTATTTTTATGGGCTTGGACCTATTTTCTATTATTTTGAAGTTCTATTTAAGGACTTGCATGTCCTAGGGAATGTATCTTTTGATGGATTGAGCATAGAAACACACTTTTCACCCCTTGAGGGTAGATTTGGGATGTGACAGCTCTCCTCTTCTCTTTCTCAGGTTTTTCTATCTCTTTCATTCTTTCTTCCATTGTTCATCTAGTTTCTCCATGAATATGGGGAACTAAACCTTATTTGTTGTTGGGAAAGATGTAACCGCTTACACTCTCATGTATTGAATTGATTCTTGATTTTATATGCTTTACTTCATTAATTGTTAGGGTTTTTCCTCTACACTCTATGCATGCTTTGTTTAAGTCATTCAATTGCATGATCATTCAATTGCAATATTACCTAGACATAGGAATATGAGGATCGGTTGCCTTTAAGTTTCTGTGTGAATGTAATGCACCATTAATTGCTAGGGAGACAAGACATTATGAACTAGTAATGAGGAGGAGGCTTTCTTCACCGAGACATCGATTTTAAGGTAAATTAGAAAGTGGCATTAACATTAATGAAGAAGATGAATTCATATATGCATGAGAGTAAATTAGGTGAAATCTAAACCCAACAACAATATCATTAATTTCATCCATTCATTCTTGTGTTTAGCCTCAATTGATCAAATTGCATTCATGTTCATTTTATTGCATTTGCATTCAAAAATCCCAAAATTTGTTCTTTAGAGTATTAATTAGTTGAGTAATCACATAACTGTTTAGTGTCGTGAGTCTCTTGGGAAACGATATTTGGTCTTACCGTTTATTATTACTTCATACGATTCGGAACACCTGCCGAGGTCTTAACAAGTTTTTGACTCCGTTTTCGGGGATTAAAAATTTTTTTATTAAGCTTTTGGCGCCGTTGCCAGGCACTCGTGGTATAACTATTATATTTATCTGGTTCTTAACCGATTAGACTTTATCTTTAATTTTTATCTTTTTATTTCTTTTTATAGTTCTATCTTTTCATCTTTATATCTTTTCATCTTTTCATGTTTTTGCTTTAGTTTTGTGAATAAGAGAGTCGAAGGTCAACCAGTCAACCAAAATGCAGAAAAGTCAACCAGAGTGTAGAAAAAGTTGTACTGAGCAGAAATTAGCACTGATCGCCAATTTTGAGTTGTCGAAATCACCGCTGAAGGCTAAAAAATGCAGCTGAGCGTCATTCTGAAGAGTCGCAAGTACCGTTGAGCGGCAAAAGTTCCGCTAAGCGCCATTGTAAGTGGGCTTGGACCTGTTTTCTGTTATTTTTATGGGCTTGGACCTGTTTTCTGTTACTTTTATGTTCTATTTAAGGACTTGCACGTCCTAGGGAATTTATCTTTTGATTGCTTGAGCACAGAAACACATTTTACACCCCTTGGGGGTAGATTTGGGAATGTGACAGCTCTCCTGATGACAACCACTTCAAGGTCTTCCCATCCAAAGAAGTATCAACTTAATATTAAGAAAGGGAAGTTCAATAAACAAAAGGATCTTTTCTTTTTATGTCTTAGCATGTTCTTCTTTAAACTAAATATCTTTACCTTGTTTTGTAGGTTACCAATAAAGGTGGAGAACCATGCCTATACACCTTGAGAGGCTAGCCAAGAAAAGGAGAACAAAGGAAGCAATGAAGAGTGCATCTGCTACCACCACATAGCGCACAGCCCACCTGCCGCTCAGCGACAGTAGACCAACTTCATCACCTTGAACACGTTTGGAATGCTTTGCACATGAAAAATGCAACCTAGCCGTGATACTTCTCCTGCACACTTCTTCTAGATTCATGCACGTGTTCAATATGTAGTTTTCCTTGTACTTCTCCAAGCTTCTCTTCTTCTATAAAAGAGAGCTTGATTCATTGTAAAAGATAACTTGAGTTTGATAATGAAATGTTGCTGAAATCCAACCATTCTCTCTAGTTCATTGTTGATAGCTGATTTAGCTTGTCTCCCTCTAGCTCCCTTCCCCTTTGGAAGGCCGTCTGAGTTATAATTCCTTACGACACCACATCCAAACACTGCTAGACATTCCATCGAACACCTTGCAAGAAACAGAATATCTCCATCCATTCCCCATTCCGTTGCCACTTCTGGACCGAGAAGCCACTCCATTCTTGAAGGTGGAGGACACTTCCATCATCTCCTCTTCTCTTTCTCAGGTTTTTCTATCTCTTTCATTCTTTCATTCCATTGTTCATCTAGTTTATCCATGAATATGGGGAACTAAACTATATTTGTTGTTGGGAAAGATGTAACATATTAAACTCATGTATTGAATTGATTCTTGATTTTATATGCTTTACTTCATTAATTGTTAGGGTTTTTCGTCAACAATCTATGCATGCTTTGTTTAACTCATTCAATTGCATGATCATTGATTTTGTTGATATGGACACTGTTAAACCCTTGGCAAGTGTAACCGAATCGTATCAAGTAATACACCTGGTAAGACCAAGTATCGTTCTCCCAAAGGACTCACGACCTAGACAGTTATGTGATGTATTGATTAACTAAGATTTGTATAAACAGTTACTTGAGATTTCAATACAAAATACTAAAAAGTAAATATGTATACATGTATTGATCAATGGGCAAGAAGAAACAAAACATGCAATTTGAATTATATGGATGAATATGTGGTTGGGGTTTATCAATTTCATCCTATCCACTCTCATGTATTAAGGAATTCATCATTCTTTTCATTAATGTTAATGTCACTCTCTAAATTACCTTAAAGCCGATGTCTCGGTGAAGAAAGCCTAATCATAATCACTAGTTCACAATGTCTTGTCTCCCTAGCAATTAATCTTGCATTATAGTGAACAGAAGCTCAAAGGCGACCAACCATCATACTCCTATGTCTAGGTTTGTAACATACTGTTGGGAGAGAATCCCCAAATCTAGATTTCCATGTATGTGCCCATATCGACAAAACCAATAATCATGACATCGAATGAGTTAAACAATGCATGCTTTGAGCAAAGAGGAAAAACATTAACTATTAATGAAAGAAAGCATGTATCATAAAAATGATCTTGAAGAACAAATTCCATACAAGAGAGTTTCTAAGGATTTACATTGATTCCCCAACAACAATAAAAGTTTAGTTCACCATATTCATGGTGAAACTAGATGAAACACAATGGAAAAGTGAAAGATAGAACCCTAGAAAGTTGAGAAAGGAGCCTTAGCATCCAACATCCTCCTCCGAGGGGTGAAGGACTGTGTTTTGCATCGTCCCAGCCAAAGATGATTGACTTAGGTTAACTAAAACTTTATAAAATATTCTAAAAAATACATAAAAGTAAGCCCAAGCCTAGAAAAGTGTCGCTTAGCGGTAGTAGCGCATGTTCCATTCTTCTCCTCAGCGGCATTTCTCCCCTCAACGGTACAAACGGGTCTTTGAGAGTGCTGCTCAACGGTAATTGGCGCTGAGCGGTACTTGTAGTTTCTCTTCTTTTGCTTTTTTTGTGTCCTTTTCTGATTCCATCTCTATCCCTTTTCACTCCTTTCATCAATTTCATTTAAATGCCTACAAAAACAAGGAAATAGAGCATAAAACCTATCCAACTCTATTATTTCCAATAATTCAACAAAATCACGAGTTCAAGCTAATTTCTAAGTCATAAAGGTTGTAATTGAAGTCAATTTTAAGTATAAAATGAACAATTTTTCAACTGTTATCACAACCCCAAACTTAGAACTTTGCTTGTCCTTAAGCAAATAAGATGTAACTCGATCTTCTACCAATCCATTCAATGGTTCACCACATTAAAAAATCCTTCTTTCAAGATAAGTAAATAATCAATTTAGCTCATTAACAAGACTATAATCAAGATGTACACATGCTTTTAGTGTTCACTCAATCACATAATATCCAACAAATGCTATTTTCATGAATGATCAATCAACTAAGTAAAGATTTTCTTATGTGTTCATGGAATCTATCCTTACTAGATAAAGTGTTTCACTCAAGCACATAAGTGTACAGGAGATATTCACTCATTCACTTTATTATCACAATGTCACATGAATCAACTTTGCCTTTCATTTAACCATAATAAAAAACATTTACAAGTAAGCATCATCACAAGGACTTTTCAATGCTTATAATGTGGCTGGGCTAACAATAACAATTGGTTTTTCTAGATCACAAAACCCTTGAGTTAAGAGAATCATAACCATTCTTAATTATCCCTAACTTTCTTTTGCATTGAGCTTTTCTTTTGTTTTTCTTCTGCTTTTCACATGCTTAACTTTAGGCTCAATGCTTTTTATTTTCCCTTTCTATTTTCCAACAACCCCAAACTTGAACATTTATCAATACCACAAAATATTTTCAACTTAACTCAAGATAAAGCTTTTCAAAAAGGGTTTTCAATCCATGTTCAAGGCTAAGGGTTCAAAGGATAGCACACTTAGTGCTCTCTTTTAGTGGGCTAAATTCATGCATTTGGCTAACAAAAGGGTTACCATTAAATGACCTTGATCATATGATGCAAACAAACAAGTGATTCAATCATAGAAAACTTGGGCAAAGTCATTCATGCTTTCAAAGTAATAACATAAGCTCATTCACATTCCACATACACATTTTGGTTAGCATCATAATCACAATCATAACATCATGCATTTGTTCACAAGGCTTGTGAACCACCTGTATAAGCATATAATGTGCACATTCACAATCATCAATCAAGATCCAAACATCATCAAGCAATACTCATCATGCAATAAGTCATAAGCAAACCATCATAACAGACAAGTTTCAAATTGAGTACATCAATCCTATTCTAAAAATAGAAGAAAATAAGTTCAATATTACAAAACAAAAGATAGAAAAGATCTTGCTCTAGTGCTGATAGCATCCATCAGTAGATGCTATCTCAACTCCTCATCAGCCTGTGTTGTCATCTATATCTTTCTCATCTTCATTATCTTCAACATCCTCAAATGCGTCATCATCATCATCATCATCATCATCATCTTCCTTCATAGCTGAAGCTTCAGCTGCTCCGGCTCTGTTACCTTGGATTTGCTCCTCTGGCCAATCCACCACACTATGGAACTCATCTATAGTCCACCTGTGTGCTGGGGTGTATCATATAACCCAATAATCATCTCAGCAGTTGCCACCTGTCCTTTGTGAATGGACTGCATTTGTGCACCTATAAGAGACATGTATATGTCTCTCATCTGGAATGGCTCTGCCTCATAAGTCTTTGCAGATGCTTGACTCTGTGATGGTCTTCTTTCTCTGCAAGGACGTTGTTGTGGAACTGTTTGAGCTGCCTCCTCTCCTCCACAATACTACCTATAATAGGCCACATCAATGGATTTCCTCGGTCTCTCAAATGGTGGAGCAAAAGTATCCACCCCAACTATCTTGCACATGTGTGTAATCAAGGAAGGATGCCCTAAACATGGCTTGTTGTTCATCATGTTGGCACACATTTGTATTTCATTAGCAATCTCTTGGCCAATGTTAATGCTCATATTTCTGAGCACACAGTAGAGGAGAACTGCCCTACTGAGAGTGATGTCTGAAACATGAGAACACCAATGAATGTTGGCATGGGAGAATGCCATCCAATACTTAGCAAGAGGAGTCAAGTTAGTCCTCCTGATATTCACTATTACACCATTTTTATTCCTCTAGAAGCGTCCTCTAGGTACACATAGAACACTCCTCACATCATTAAAATTAGTGCCTTCCTCTATACAGAGAGCAAACTGGCATTGCTCTCCAACCCATTGAGTACCCAAAAAGCTATTGATAGAGTTAGGATCATACCTAATAGTGTGGCCTCTAACATAGCTTAGGTAATCCTCAGCCGGATAATCACCCAACCTTCTTGCATTGGTGTAAAATTCCTTTACCACTGCTATATTGGCTGGTGCAGGGTATGTGGCCAATAATCTCCTCAAGTTTCTTCCCATCAGTTGCTCTCCAAACTGAGGAGCAACGTTAGGTATCATTCCAACTTTCCTCTCCATCAGGAGTCTCCTATCTTGAACAATCTTAAAATACTTCTCATGTTTGTGAGATAGGAACCTACTAGAATGAAGTTGTTCATGTTCCTTGTCTTTCCTCTTGAAGGTTGTGGTCTTCAATCTTTTGCCTGAAGAAGATGTCATCCCTACATCAAACACAAATTACAAAACCACAAAACATTTTGTTAATCATTAGTAAACCATAAACAACACCCCAGATCCATGCTAAACCATCGCTGAGGGTCAAAAGAACCCCTCAGCGCAACTAGTGCACCAAGCCAGCAAGAAAACGAAGCCAAAAACCAAGTCTGGCAGAATCGCGCTAAGGGGAAATTTTCGCTGAACGGCGATTCTGCAGATTTTGAAAAATTTTATTTTTACACTTCCTAACTCCACCCACATGCAACTTTCATACTTCCAGACCAAAATCAAGCATTTCAATCGGATCAATCATCAATTAATTCATCAAATCATGCATAAAACCCAAAATCCCTAAATAATCATGCTTTAAACCTTCATATTCATACCAATTCATGCTTTCAAGAACCCAAGAATGAAAAATGCTTGACTTACTTGGGTGGAGATGTTAGATGAGTAGAAAAATGCTCTAAGAAAGTGAAGAACTCAGCCCCAACAACAATGCTCTCTAAACCCCAGACTTAGATGGAAAACTAGTGAGAAAGTTAGTGGAAAAGAGATTTTGTTAAGGGGAATGAAGGGAAAGATGTAGAGAACTCTTAGAAAAGTGTGAGAGGAAAGAAATATGAAAATGAGACCAAAATCGCACCCTAGGGTATAAAAGTACCCTAATGGGCTTAGGTCCTGCTAAGGGCAACTCGAGAAAACCATTTTGCAGAATTGTCGCTCAGCGAAAATTTTCGATGAGCGGCACTTGCGTGAAATGATTTCTTTCTTCCTAGCTTACCCTAGGTGCCTTTGACTCATGCCTCTCACTCACTCTATGCATTTAAGTTCTCAGATAACTCATACATTCAGTCCCTAACTTGCAACTAAAGCAAAATCAAAATAAACAATAAAAACAAAGTAATTCAATTGGGTTGCCTCCCAGGTAGCGCTTGTTTAATGTCACGAGCCTGACCCGAAATCCACCAACACCCATCAGTAGGTGCAATTTTACCTTACCAACACCCATCAGTAGGTGTAACAAACTTGTTAATAAACCTAGTATCCTTCAGTAGACACTTAACCACCTAGCATCCATCAGTAGATGCTAACCCAAAAGGTTTCAACATAAAAGTAATATCCAAAGTTTTTTTAAAAAAAATTACAACCAATATCAAAATAAAATAATGTTCTTAAATTACTGGGGTGCCTCCTAGAAAAGCGCTCTTTTAAAGTCACTAGCTTGACCCAGTATAGCTCACGTTGCATCTTCAATGTTGGTGTCTATCTTTCTATCCTCACACCAACTCATCAGCTGCTTTCGGTTCACCGCTTTGACTCTTCTTGAATATGGAGACTCTATTTTTATCACTCCATCTTTCTTGTAGTCTTTTACAACCCACAACCTGTTTTTGAATCTCACATGTTTACCAGGTTTGGGTTGTGCTTGCATTGAATCATCATGAACTGTCCTTCTTTTGCTATCTTGTTATTCTTCCTTATCTTGAAACAAAAAACAATTTTTACCTGTGCAGCTCGGCTTTGCATCTTGAGGACTAGTCATGAGTACATCTTAATCTGTAGTTTTATAACTAGTCTTTGTGTGTTGTTCCTCTTTGAAGACATCAATAACCACCTTTTTCTCTCAGTCTTGAAACACCACTATTCTTTCATCTACATCAATGATGACTTTAGCCGTTTTCATAAATGGTCTTCCAAGAATAATAGGAACTCTTTCATCCTTTATCTCCATAACCACAAAGTCCACCAAGAATTTTAGTTCTCCAACACAAACCATAACATCCTCTGCTATACCATACGGATTCTTTGAAGAGCCATCTGCCATTAACAAGTTCATCTTTATAGGCTTGACTTTAAGATCTCCCATTTGTTCAAGTAAAGAATACGACATTAAATTAACACTTGACCCTAAATCAAGTAGGGATTTATTTACCTTTTTCTTTTCTATGACACATGGAATGGTGAAACTTCTTGGATCTTTCTCTTTTGGAGGGAGTAGCTTCTTCTTGACCGCTTTGTAATCATTTGTCTCCTCTTCTCTATGTCTTTTCTTTGTGGAGACTTGTTCCATGGGTTTTGTATAATGCCCAAATTGTCTCTCTTTCTCTAATCTCACATAATCTATTGGAAACGGAAGAACATCTTCAATTTTTATCTCTTCTCTCTCTTCTTTCTCTTTTCTCTCTACGCTCTTTTCTTTTACCTCTACTCTCTCTTATTTTTCTTCTTTTCTCTCTAACTCAACTTTCTCAACATCTACAGTCACTAAAACTCTTCTCTGGTGTTAACCTTAGTATTAGCCCCAAAACCGTTACGGCCTTTCTAAGGGATTTGCATCTCCATATTTCTAAGGGATGCTTGAGTGATGTTATGATTGGAGATGCTTACCTGCATAAACTGGTGAAGAGTTTCTTCCAACTTTGTATGTTTTTCAGTTAGTGTAGGCATCTGTTTCCATAATGATGGTTGTTGTTGTGGCCTATTAAATTGTCCTGACTGCCCAGCTTGTCCAGATATTCCTTGACCTTAAACCATGCTTGGGTGAGGTTTCCACCCTTGGTTGAAATTACCTTGGCAGTATGGAAATTGACTGTTCATGAAATTTACATCTTCTAGGGCCTCCACTAGAAAAGCACATTGATCATTCATATGGTCACCACTACATAGTTCATACATCTGTTGTTGAACTTGAGCAATAATTTTTAATTCTTTCAGCAATTGAGCAATCTTTGTTAGATTCTCTAATTGTTGAGTTATAATCTTATTCAAATCAAGCAAGGCATCATTTGACTGCAATTGTAGAACCCCTTTCTGTTGAATAGGAGCTCCTCTTTCACTATACATTTCATTGTCATTAGCAGCCATGTTCTCTATCAATTTTGTTTCCTCTAGAGTCTTACATTTAATATTACCTCCAGTTGAGGCTTCTAGCATCATCTTAGTTTGTGAACCAAGACCTCCAAGGAAAAGTAGAACTACTGCTGCTTCATCAAAACCATGCATGGGAGTCTTTCTCAATAAGCTTTTGTTCCTATTCCATGCTTGACCTAATGTCTTCTCCATGCCTTGTCTGAAAGAAGATATGTCTTGCTTCCCTTTGTTGACTTTAGATTGTGGGAAGTATTTGTTCAAAAACTTTGCAACCACAACTTCTCATTCTGTAAAACTACCTTCTGGAAAAGAATTTAACCACAACTTAGCAGTGCCTCCCAATGAGAAAGGAAACAAGCTAAGCTTGATTGCTTCATCCGGCACTCCATTTATCTTCACGGTGTTACAGATTTCATTGAAGGTGGTGAGATGTTCATACGAGCTTTCATGTGATAGCCCATTAAACTGATTGCTTTTCACCAACTGTATCAGTGCCGGTTTCACCTCCATGTTTGTAGCGTTGACCCTCGGCCTTGCTATACTGTTAAAATGTTGAGGGTCAACCACAGTGGTATAATCTGCAAGAGTCCGTCTACCATTATTCTCCTCTGCCATATTATCAGTGTTGTGGTAAGACCTTGGTGGTGAAGGTTGTAAGAGTGTCTCAGAAGAAGGCAATAGTTCTCTTGAAGTTCGACCTCTCCTCCTCCTTCTACTTTCGTCCAGGCATTCAAGAAGAGGTTCAAAAATCTATTTGCTTCTAGTCCGAATATTACCTTGCATACACAAGGAAACAAAACCCTAGAAAAATTTTGTTAGCACAAAAAGATAGAAAAGAGAAAAAAAAAATAGAAAAACAAAATTCAAAACAAGTCAAAAGTAATAAAAAATCACACAAATAAACTAGTTAAACCACGAGTCCTCGGCAACGACGCCAAAAACTTGTTTACCCCTTTGCAAGTGTAACCAAATCGTATCAAGTAATAATCCTGGTAAGACCAAGTATCGTTTCCCAAGAGACTCACGGCCTAGATAGTTATGTGATTTATTCATTAATTAAGACTTGAGAACAAATTGTTGTAAGTTTCAAATGCAAAAGACAGAAAGTATATATGTATGCATGTGATGATCAATGGGCAAGAAGAAATAAAACACATGAATTGAGATAATGGATAAATATGTTGTTGGGGTTTATCAATTTCATCCTATCCACTCTATTGTATTTAGGAATTCATCATTCTTTAAATTAATGTTAATGCCACTTTCTAAATTACTTTAAACCTGATGTCTCGGCGAAGAAAGCCTAATCATAATCACTAGTTTACAATGTTTTGTTTCCCTAACAATTAATCATGCATTATAGTGAACAAAAGCTTAAAGGCAACCAACCATCATACTCCTATGTCTAGGTTTGTCATATACTATTGGGAGAGATTCCCCAGATCTAGATTTTCCCATATGTGTCCATATCGACAAAACCAATAATCATGACATCGAATGAGTTAAACAATGCATGCTTTGAGTAAAGAGGAAAAACCCTAACTATTACTGAAAGAAAGCATGTATCATAAAAATGATCTTGAAGAACAAATTCCATACAAGAGAGTTTCTAAAGATTTACATTGATTCCCCAACAACAATAAAAGTTTAGTTCACCATATTCATGGTGAAACTAGATGAAATACAATGGAAAAGTGGAAGATAGAACCATAGAAAGTTGAGAAAGGAGCCTTAGCATCCAAAATCCTCCTCCAAGGGGTGAAAGAGTGTGTTTTACTTCGTCCCAGCCAAAGATGACTGACTTAGGTAAACTAAAACCTTATATAATATTCTAAAAAATACAGAAAAGTAAGCCCAAGCCCAGAAAAGTGTCACTCAATCGTAAATACCGCTCAGAAGTAGTAGCGCGTGCTCCATTCTTCCCCTCAGCGGCATTTCTCCCATCAGCGGTACAAACGGGTCTTTGAGAGTGTCGCTCAGTGGTAATTGGCGTTGAGGGGTACTTGCGGTTTCTCTTCTTTTGCACTTTTTGTATCCTTTTCTGATTCCATCTCTATCCATTTTCACTATTTTCATCAATTTCATCTAAAAACTTTTAAAAATAAGGAAATCAAGCACAAAACCTATCCAACTCTATTATTTCGAACAATTCAACAAAATCATGAGTTCAAGCTAATTTCTAAGGCATAAAGGTTGTAATTGAAGTCAATTTTAAGTATAAAAATAACAGTTTTTCAACTGTTATCACCCGCTCAGGAAAATTTTTGCTGAGCGGCGATTCTGTAGATTTTGAAATTTTTACTTTAAATCATCCTAATCTCCACCCCTATGCAATCTTTCTAATTACATACCAAAATCAAGCATTTTAATCGGTTCAAATAGTAATTAACTCATCTAATCATGCATAGAAATCAAAATCCCTAAAGAATCATGTTTAAACAACCATATTCATATCAATTCATGCTTTCAAGAACCCTAAAATGAAAATGCTTGAACTTACTTGGGTGGAGATGCTAGATGAGTGAAAAATGCTCTAAGAATGTGAAGAAATCAGGCCCCAACTACAATGCTCTCAACAAACCCCAAACTTGGATGAACACTTGGTGCAAAAGTGAGTGGAAGAAAGGTTTTGTAAAGAGGGAAGAAGGGAAAAAGTGAGGAGAACTCTTTGGAGAGTGCTTGAGAGTATGCGAGAAGAGAAAAATCTGAAAATAAAAGCAAAGTCGCACCCTAGGGTATGAAAATACCCAAATGGGCCTAATGCCGCTGAGCCCAAATGAGCCAAAACATTAAACCCACATGTATAGTGATACTGCTGAGCGACATTAGCGGCACCTTCTCTCCTTCTTCCTAGCTTGCTCTAGGTGCCTCACACTCATGCCTCTCACTCACTCCAAGCATTTAAGTTCTTACAACTATCAAACATTCAATCCTTATCATGAATCTAAAGCAGAATCAAAACAAAGAAACAAAAATAAAGTAAATCAACTGGGTTGCCTCCTAGGTAGCGCTTCTTTAACGTCACGAGCCTGACCCAAACTTCAAGATCACCAATTCTTTCAAGCAGAGATAAAGGCATGAAATTAATACTTGACCCTAAATAAATTAAGGCTTTCCTTATTTTCTCCTTCCCTATGACGCAAGGAATAGTAAAGCTTCATGGATCCTTCACTTTTGGAGGAAGTGGCTTTTTCTCAATAACACTGCAATCTCCCTTTTCATCTAGAAATTTATTCTTTATGGAGACTTGCTTCATGTGCTTTGCATAAGCTAGAATTTGCTGCAATGCCTTATTCACAGGTATTGAAATCTCCAATTGCCTAAAGATATCTTTAAATCGCCTATATTGTCTCTCTTTTTCAATCTTTTCACTCTCCTTAGGGTAATTAAGGAAGAATTTTATCACTTTTCTCTATCTTTTTCTCTCCCCTCTTCTTACCTTTCTCTTTTCTCTCATCCTCACCTCTTATCTCTTCTTTTCTCTCAACTCTGTCTTTTCTCTCTTCTTTTTCTTTCATCACCACTAACTCAACTCTTTTGTTTTCTGTATCCACCCCCTCATCATCTGCACTTACAATAACTTTGCACTCTTCCTTAGGGTTAACCTCAGTATTAGCCCCAAAACTCTTCTCAGGTTTCTCCTTTAAATCATTAGCCATTTGGCCAATCTTGATCTTCAAATTTCTAATTGCAGCTTTAGTACTGTTATGATTGGAGATGGTCACCTGAATAAATTATTGAAGAGATTTTCTTCAAGCTTTGCTGACTTTTCATTTAATGCAGATATTTGTTGCCAAATTGATGGTTGTTGTTGTGGTCTATTGAATTGTCCTGCTTGTCCAACTTGTCCATTTTGACCTTGACCCATGCTTGGGTGTGATTTCCACCCTTGGTTGTAGTTCCCTTGACGGTATGAAAATTGATTGGCCATGAAATTGACATCTTCTAAAGCCTCCACTGGAAAACTGGATTAACCATTGATATGGTCACCACCACACAATTCACAAAGTTGTTGTTGAACCTGCGCAACACTCTTTAGCTCCTTTGGCAACTGAGCAAGTGTCTTTGTCAAATTCTTAAATTGTTGAGTTATGATTTTGTTCTATGCATGCAAGACATCATTTGATTGCAATTGTAGAAATCCCTTCTGTTGTATTGGACCTCCTCTTTCACTATGCATCTCGTTGTCATTAGTAGTCATGTTTTCAATCAATTTAGTGGCTTCCTCTAGAGTTTTGCATTTGATATTACCTCCAGCTGAGGCATCTAGCATCAACTTGGTTTGTGAACCAAGACCTCCAAGGAAAAGAATGACCATTGTTGCTTCGTCAAAGCCATGAGTGGTCGTCTTTCTCAACAAGCTCTTGTATCTATTCCATGTTTGACCTAGCGTCTCCTCCATGCCTTGTCTAAAAGAAGAGATCTCTTGCTTCCCTTTGTTGATTTTAGGCTACGGGAAGTACTTGTTTAAGAATTTTTAAACCACGACTTCCCATTTAGTAAAGTGTCCTTCGGAAAAGAATTCAACCATAACTTTGGATTGCCTCCCAATGAGAAAGGAAACAAGCTAAGCTTTATCGCATCATCTGACACACCATTGATCTTCACTGTGTTGCAAATCTCATTGAATGTGGTGAGATGTTCATATGGACTTTCATGTGATAGCCCATTAAATTGGTTGCTCTTAACCAACTGTATCAACGTCGGTCTCACCTCCATGTTTGCAGCATTGTGATAACAGTTGAAAATTTGTTATTTTTCTATTTAAAATTTACCTTAAAGATAACCTTTATGGCTTAGAAACTAGCTTGGAATCATGCTTTTGTTTATGTTTCTGAAATAAGAGAGTTGGATGGGTTTTATGCTTGGTTTCCTTGTTTTTGCAGGTTTTAAGATGAATTGGATGAAAGAAGTGAAGTAGGAAGAAGTTGGAATCATAAAAGGAAGTGAAAAGTGCACAAAAATAGAAGATGCAAGTACCGCTCAACGGAAATTACCGTTGAGCGGCGTTCTTGATCCCATAGTCTCTACTAAGGGGAAAAAGCAGTTGAGCGTCAATCTGAAGTGTCGCGCTTACCACTGAACGCCATTTTTATGGGCTTGGGCTTATTTTTCTGTATTTTTTAGAATAATATATAAGGTTTTAGTCGACCTAGATCAAGGATCTTTGGCTGGAATGAAGCAAAAACACACTTTTTCACCCTTAGGAGGAGGATTTCGGATGCTCAAGCTCCACTCTTCAACTTCAAGGGTTCTATCTTTCATTCTTCCATTGTTTTTCATCTAGTTTCTCCATGAATATGGTGAACTAAACCTTTATTGTTGTTGGGGAATCAATGTAATCCTTTGAAACTCTCATGTTTTGAATTTCTTCTTTATATTATATGCTTTCTTTCATTAATTGTTAGGGTTTTTCCTCTTTTCTTAATGCATGCTTTGTTTAACTCATTCTATTGCATGATTATTGATTTTGTCGATATGAACACATACGGGGAAATCTAGATCTGGGGAATCTCTCCCAATAGTAGTATAAACCTAGACATAAGAGTATGATGGTTGGTTGCCTTTAAGCTTCTATGCTTTATAATGCATGAATAATTGCTAAGGAGACAAGACATTGTAAACTAGTGATTTTGAGTAGGCTTTCTTCACCGAGACATCGGGTTTAAGGTAAATTAGAAAGTGACATTAACATTAATGAAGAAAGATGAATTCTTGAATACATGAGAGTGGATAGGATGAAATTGATAAACCCTAACAACATAATCATTCATATTTTTCAAATAACGTGTTTTGCTTCTTCTTTTCGATTATCAATACATGCATTCATATTTACTTTTCAGTAATTTGCATTTAAACACGCAAAGAATTGGTTTTACAAGTCTTAGATAATCAACAAATCACATAATTGTCTAGGACGTGAGTCCTTTTGGAAAACGATACTTGGTCTTACCAGTTTTATTACTTGATACGATTCGGTTACACTTGTCGAGGGTTAACATATTGACCCTCGGCCTAGCAATGCTATTAAAGTGATGAAGGCCAACAACATTGGTGTAATCCGCCAGAGTACGTCTACCATTGTTCTCTCCGGCCATTCCTCAGTGCTTTGGTTCGACCTTTGTGGTGAGGGTTGTAGAAGTGTTTCCAGAGAAGGAAATAGTTCTCTAAAATTTCGAATCCTCCTTATCCTTCTACTTTCGTCCAATCCTTTAAGAAAAGGTTTCGAAGTTTTGTTGCTTCTAGTCTGAATTGTACCCTGCATACACAAGGAAACAAGTCCCTCGAAAAAAATTTTAGCACAAAAAGATAGGAAAGATAAATTAAAAAGAGAGAAAGATAAAGATTAAGAACAAAAGATAAGAAGATAAAAAAATAAAAACTACAAAGATCAAAAGATAAACTCAAAAGATAAAAAATGAAAAGATAGAAAGATAAAAAATTAAAAAAAAAATCAAGTCAAAGTTAATCAATAATCACACAAATAGAATAGTTGAACCACGAGTCCTCGGCAACGGTGCCAAAAGCTTGTTAACCCTTGGCAAGTGTAACTGAATCGTATCAAGTAATAATAAATGGTAAGACCAAGTATCGTTTCCCAAGGACTCACGGCCTAAATAGTTGTGTGATTTGTTGATTATCTTAGACTTGTAACCAAAAATATTGTTGTTGAACTATGAAAAAATAAACATGAACGCAGGGTTTTGATCAATGGACTTGAACAATGCAAAAAAATAGTTGATGAATAATATGAATGATTATGTTGTTGGGGTTTACCCATTCATCCTATCAACTCTCATGTATTCAAGAATTCATCTTTCTTCATTAATGTTAATGTCACTTTCCAAATTACCTTAAACCCAATGTCTTGGTGAAGAAAGCCTACTCCTAATCACTAGTTTACAATGTCTTGTCTCCCAAGCAATTATTCATGCATTACATTCGCACATAAGCTTAAAGGCAACCAACTATCATATTCCTATGTTTAGGGAATACTACTTTTGGGAGAATTTCTTCATGTCTAGATTCATCTATATGTGTTCATACAAATAAAATCAATGATCATGCAATTGAATGAGTTAAACAAAGCATGCATAGAGTATAGAAGAAAAACCCTAACAATTAATGAAAGAAAGCATATGAATTAAAGACCAATTCAATACATGAGAGTTTATTTGGATTACAATTGTTCCCCAACAACAATGAAGGTTTAGTTCACCATAATCATGGTGAAACTAGATGAAAAAAATGAAAGAATGAAAGATAGAACCCTAGAAGTCGAACAGTAGAGCTTGAGCATGCAAAATCCTACTCTAAGGGGTGAAGAAAGTCTGATTTTTCTTCGTTCCAGCCAAAGATACTAACCCTATTTCGATTAAAGCCTTATATAGACTCCTAAAAATTACAGAAAAGTGGCCCAAGGCCCATAAAAATGGCGCTTAGCGGTAATTACTGCTCAGCAGTAAGCGCAGTAATTTAGATTGATGCTCAGCTACAGTTTTGCCCCTCAGCAATGACTGTCGGTCTTCAGAGTGCCGCTTAGCGGTAAATAGCGCTGAGCGGTACTTGCGTCTCTTCTTTTATGCACTTTTCTTCCTTTTCTAAATCCAACCTCTCTAGCTACTTCACTTCTTTCACTCAATTCATCTTAAAACCTGCAAAAAAAGGAAACCAAGCATAAAACCTATCCAACTCTCTTATTTCCAAAACTTAAACAAAAACATGATTCCAAGCTAGTTTCTAAGTCATAAAGGTTGTCTTTAAGATCAAAATTAAGTATAAAAATAACAATTTTTCAACTGTTATCAAGGGTATGAGTCTTGGTCGTCTTAAAGCTCTTGATCTTCACATTTAATTACTAGGAATGTTAGGAATTGCATGAACTGATGATTGAGGACAAGCTTATTTCACCGAGGGATCGGGTTTAAGTAATTTAGTGAGTGACGTTGACATTAATGCATAAAGAAGAATTCTTACATACATGAGAGGGAATTTGGTGAAATCTAATCCCAACAACATATTCATCTCATATTAAACAACATTCGTTTATCACTATGCTCTTCTGCTATTGATCAAACTGCATTCATATTTAATTTTCTGTCTTTGCATCTGAAATCAATGATCTCGTTTTCTTTAAGTCTTAATAAATCGAGTTATCACACGACTGTCTAGTGGTGAGAGTCCTTTGGGACACGATACTTGGTCTTACCATTTTATATTACTTGTGCAATTCGGTACACTTGTCGATTCATCAACAATATCACATAGTACTCACACATGTGTTTTTATTAACAATGTGTTGTCATCATCAAAAACCAACAACATGGGGATTGGGTTTAGCTAACACTGTGCTCCCCCAATCAACATATCTGTAAGCTATTTTTTGGTCTTTTGTTGTTTAACTCATGTTCACACATTATATCAGCAACGAATCAAGTTAGATGTAAAAAGTAAGCCTTATGTTTTATTTGAAGTCAACGATGAGCCTACGGTATATAGACTATTTGATCTTATCAACATAAAAATTATTATAATTTTTTAAGAATATAAGAGCTGGAACTGGGTTTAGAATAAACTCGTAGACTAGCCAAAAAATGTTGAAAAAGATTACTGATAACAGTTGAAAATATCGTTATCTGTGATGTGATTTTGATACTAAATGCACCATTTTCTACTTAGAAACTTGCTTGAAATCATGTTTTTCTGTTATGTTGTGTGAATAAGAGAGTTGAGGTTGAACTTGATTATTATATGACTAAATTCCCTTGTTTTGGCAGGAAATGAGCTAATATGGAAGTAGAGTTGAAGTGCCAAGGAGCGGAGCTCAGAATGAGTTGAAAAAGCACCAGAAAGTTGGAAGGCTTGAAGCTTGTGCGTCCTTTTCGGAGCCCTCAGTGCCAAAGCCTACTGCTCACCGCCTGTGCACCCTTCTTGGGGCATTGAGCACCACTTTTCCTGAAGAACCATGCCTGCTTGCCCTCCGAGTGAAGCTGAGCGCCAATTTTAGTATCGCAGCATGCTTGGGCGCCCTTTTTGGGGGCCTTGAGCGCCATTTTTCCTAAACCACACCTGCTTGCCCTCAAAGTGAGGCTGAGCGCCAGAATATGAGTTGTAGCACGCCCGGGCGCCCTAAGTGAGGCGCTGAGAGCCAGCGAGATGGGCTTGGGCTTTGTTTCTGTTTTGATTACACTATATTTAAAGGACCCAAACGCCCTAGGTTTTGTATCTTTGGCAGAGGAGGCACAACAACACACTCTTCCACTCTCTGAAGGTAGATTTGGATGCAGGAGCCTCTATCTCTAACTTTTATGGTTTTTCTATCACATTCTTTTCCATTGTACATCTAGTTTCTCCATGACAATGGGAAACTAATTTCTATTTCTTGTTGGGCATGATGTAACCTTGTGAAGTCTCATGTATTTGAATTTATTCTTAATAATTTATGCTTCTTTCATTAATTGTTAGGGTAATTCTTCAGTGATCAATGCATGCTTTGTTTAACTCATTCATAGCGTGATGTATGAATTGCATGAGTGCTGGGAGGTTCCTTACTGTTGCAACCGAAATCGCGACGGGACGGCAACCCGAAAAACAAACGAGTTTGGGAAAAAAGGTTTTGGAGTCGCCACCATAATTTATATGGAAAAACTATGGAAAACCAAAAAAATAAGACATGGTCTATGAAAAGAGATTTTCAGGTTCGGGAATCGGTTACGCGTAAGGAAGGTGTTAGCACCCTATCGCGTCTGCCCAAAGGCAGTACCTTTAATTAAATATATAAAGTTGACGTGGTTTGTGCAAAAATGTTAATTTTCCCTAAACAAAATAGAATAAAAAAAATATTAAGAAACAAAAAAAATATTTTTTTGTTTTATGAACCCGACAAGAATTGACCTTGGTCCTACGTACATCCATTTATAATGGACAATCAAGGATCATGTAGTTCTTTATGTAGAAAATGATTTGTGAGTTTGTTTGAAAATTATTATTGATTGATTTAGATTTTTTTGAAAACAAGTGAATCCCAAAAAGATTTGGTTTAAACAAGATTGACATTCTTTTTGGTTTTTAGGGATTTTGTATTTTTTTTATTTATTTGAAAACTGTTGAGAAAAAGAAAGAAACCGGCCATAGGCCGACATATACTTATAAAAAGAAATTATGATTAAAAAAAACATTATTTGTGTGTAGAAAGAAAAAAAAATATATTTAAGAAAAGTTCAGAGAGTACAATAAAAAAAAGAAAAAAGAATGGTGTAGAGGTGACATACCTTTTTAGCTTTCTTTCTTCTTTGATGATCTCTTTTGGTAGAGTTCCTCAAACCTGAGAACTTACTTTTCTTTATATTCTTCAGTACTCTTGCTATCTCTCTATTTTATCAAAATATTTCTTCCTTTTTTATGGCAGAGTGCATATTTATATACACATATTGTAATATTATGGAAATCTTGCCTTAATTGTGAATTAAATGACAATAAAACAAAATAGGGAAAGAATTGCATGGTTGCCAGAAAACAAATTAAATAAAAATCAAAAACATTGATTATCATTATTGTGAGAAAATCATATTTTCCTCTTAAAAGCAAATGATGCAACAAATTATATTAATATACTATTTAATTATTGTTTATAATTATTAGCATAATATTAATTCGAATTATTACCATATTCAACTAACATTTCAAAATATTGTATTAAAGTCATTATTTTATCCCTTTTTACCCACCATTAATTATTATTATCTTATTTTTTATTATTTTTAAATATTTACTTACCCGGACGAAATTGGGTGTTGACACTTACAATTCAGGTTCTTGTAGAATTATTCCCAAGAGCAATATTTCTCATGGATGGGGGTATGAGTCTTGGTCGTCTTAACTTGATCTTCAGAATTAATTATTAGGAATGCTAGGAATCGTATGAACTAGTAATTGAGGATAGGCTTTCTTCACTGAGGGATCGAGTTTTAAGTGATTTAGTGAGTGACGTTAACTTTAATGAAAGAAGAATTCTTATATACATAAGAGTAAACTTGGTGAAATCTAAACCCAACAACATATTCATCTCATAACACAAACCTCATACGTTCATCGTTGTTTTACTCTTCAAGTGATCAAAACTGCATTCATATTTAATTTTCTGTATTTGCATTCTAAACTGATGATTTTGTTTCTTCTCAGGCTTAATTAATCGAGTTATCACACAACTGTCTAGTGCTGAGAGTCTCTTTGGACACCAAACTTGGTCTTATCATTTTATATTACTTGTACGATCTGGTACACTTGTCGGTGAGTCAACAATTAGCACAAAGAAAGCACTACAAATCAATTTGAAGATAAATCAGAAAATGAGGAGCAACAAGAGACAAATTCATAGAATATCGAAACAAATGGTTGGAATGAATTTCATACTCCAATGTTTGAGATTCAAACTGAAGGGAGGGCAAGAACGCATAGAAGAAAACTTATATGGATGACAGATTATGAAACAAAAAAAATGTTATGATTGTAATCGAAATTAATTCAGTAACGATTGAAGAAGCCTTTAAAATTAAGTAATGGAGAGATGCAAAGGTGAAAGAGATGGAAGCAATAGAAAGAAATAAAACATGGGAGTTTACTGATGCACCAATAGGAGTGAAGCCTATTGGAGTAAAATGGGTATTCAAGACAAAACTTAGAGAAAATGGAAAAATTGATGAGTGTAAAGACATATTAGTAACAAATAGTTACGCGTAACACTAAAGAAGGGATTGTACTGCTCAGAATGGTAAAATCATATTTCAATTAGATGTTTAAAATGCATTTCTTCATGGAAAGCTCTAGGAAGAAGATTATGTACAACAGTTAGTTGCATTTGTTAAGAAAGGGGTCGAAGAGAAAGTATACAAATTGAAGAAGACACCATATGGCCTCAAACAAGCAACAAGGGCATGGTACAACAAAATAAAAGCTTACTTTATAAAATATGGTTTTGAAAAAGGGTAGTTAATTTTGTCTTCCATATTCCTTTTATTTAGATTCCTATAATTTCTAACAACTTAAATTTGTTATTTTAGGTACATGGACACAATCGTTGTAGACCAAGGTCGGTCTTCCATGTACGGATTTATTGAACCTCAGACCATTCAACCTTCTGGTAACACACTTGAAAACATACAACATTATTTGCAAACATGGATGGATGAGTCAAAAAAAGACGTATACCTTCTGTCATACATTGATGGGTAGGTGTTGTTATATGTAAAAGTTCATTATTAAAGTTTCCTTAATTAGTTAGTTAAATAACTTTTTGTCCTTCGTGATAGGTCGCACTAGCAGCTGATGGTCATCATTCCCAAATAATGTAAAATGATATGGTTTTGTTTGTTGCACAGGAAGATGAAAAATGACTTGAGAACCATGCTTCAAGGGTAAGTGTTTCTCCAAAAATGACTTTGAATTTGGTGTTCACCTTAAACTTTTATGATAAATATAGTTATGATAATTTTACTTTGTGTTTTCAATCTGTATAGAGTTATTGGTAAATCTCGAGGTCAACTAGTTCCAATTTTGTATCCAAAGGTTGTAAGTCATTTATAGTTCTAATTCATTTTCTATGATATTGAATGATCTAAATTCTTGACTATTTAGTTTGTCATTTTAGTGTAACCAGCAGCAAGATTCATGGGAATGTGGCTTCTATGTCATGTGTTGGATTAAGACCATCATTCGAGTTGTCATTACAGATGATTGGAATGAGGTAATGATGCATACCTTGAATACATTACAAATCAAATTCATCTTTAAAGATATATGAAACCATAATGAATCTTTCTTCAATTTTGTAGCGCTTCAAGAGTACATCTCCTATACCAAAGGACACAATTAAGCAGATAAGGCAGGAGTGGACAGCTTATCTTCTGCAAAGATGGAGTTAGGAACAGTTTTATTTGTTGTTTAACATTGCTTAGTTTTAGTTTAAGTTTATATCTTTATAGTTTTGGTATTGGATTATTTTGTACATTAAGTAGAACTTTCTTTATATGAAACACATATATATTATACTATATTGTTTTGGGACAATTTTCTGCTTTTCAGGTGTGGTTTTAATGCAAAAATAAATTAATTTTTAAAAAAAAAACACCCAGTAGACGTCGATTAGTGCATTGATGGACAACTATAGACGTCTGGTAGTGCACAAACAACCGCCCAACCCCCTAATCCCTAAACAACCCGTTCATGCATATGGACGCTGGGGTATCTTCTTCTGATGTCTGTATAAACGTCGGGGCTATGCCTTGGACGTCTATACAGACGTCAGGGCCCGACCACAACGGACGTCTATATAGACGTCCGAGGCATACCCCCGACGTTTGACTAACGTCACCCACAAAGACGTCGGGTACAGGTCAGACGTCAAAAAGCCAAAAAAAAACAAACGTCTAAAGCCCTTTATGCACTAGTGTCTAAAGCCCTTTCTACACTAGTGTCTAACAAGTGTTTTGGACCGATTAAATTTCTAAACAAACTAAATTTCTACTCTATAAAATCATTCATTTCTTAGTTTATATTATTTTAGTTATCAATATTAGGGAAATAATTATAGAAAATTGATCATCTCAGCTTATTTTATCAAAATCAATCAATGAAAAAAGATCATGAAAAATTATATTTATATTATGAGATTATTATAAATTTTATAATTATAAACTCTTTTCTCCTCCAATTATACAAATCATATGAATGAAGAAAGATCAATGAAAACTGTATTTATGTCATTCATAATCCTTCATTGTTGTAATTCATATTGATTACATCACAATCTCACCATACTTAAAATGGTGGAGTATTATCTCCTAAAGGTAGAGTTTCGTAAATACAAAGGTGGCGAATACAATTACATGAAACACATTTTGGACAATATTTTTTACAATCTGTGTCTTTGTTACTACGCCCAAGTGGATGTTCTGTCAACTCTGCTTCAGATTTCATCATAATATATGCATGCAAATATATAAATATAAAAAAATATCTGAGAGAAAAAAGTATATAATAATTATAGAAATTTGGATATTGGGACTAAGAGTTGAAACATAGAATTAATGGATAAAAAGCATGATTTGTGACCTGAAGAAATGATGAAGAAAGCCAATAAGAATGCCAATGTGAGAGATGATTTCCTTGAAGACTCCATCTTGTTATAGAACATCATCTTCAACATATGTTTATATAGAAAAGGAATGTTTACTCTCACTTTTAAACGCATTTTAATTTATTGATGCATTAATTGTAAATATAAATCAATGATAGAATTGATAATATATTAAATGTTGGTGCATTAAATGTAAATGGTAATCAATAAAGATTAGTTTTATTTATTTATTTATTTTATTTTTCAATTTCTTTTTATTTATATTTACTTTGTTACTATAATTTATTTTACTTTTTTATCTATTAAATTTTTAAACTAATTTACCTATATTACTATTTTCATTCTTCATCATACATTTTAGAACTTCTAATTAATTAGTCACTAAAAATTATTAAAAAATATTATAAAGTATTAATTTTGTGTACTATTTTTTCATTTTTAATTTGATCTTTTTATGATTTATAATTACTTAGTCATCAATAAAATTAAATTTAAACAAAATATATTTTATTTTTAAAATAATATTTTCTTAAAAAAATAATATTAATAACACAAATTGTTTATATCGTAAAAAAAAATTGTGTATAACAAATTGTTTATGAATGATTTATTGCATATTATTCTTGCTTATGTTTGTATTTGTGCGATGATCGTATAACGTGTGTGTTATACGGAAGAAGATAAGGGAACAAGGACAAATCCAATGAAAGTAAAGAGAGAAATAGATGAATAGTGAAGAAGAGTTTCTAGTCATTTCATGAGTGTTTTTATTTGAAATTAAAAATATATATCTTCCATGAAATTTCCTTATGGATGATTGTAATAATGCTACGATATGTTAACTATGAAATATTAAGTATGAGATAAATGGGATGTGACATTTATGATATTAAAGAATTTTAATTAATTTGTTGGTATTGTCATTGTAGGGGTCTATCAGGCGCATGATCAGAATCTTAGACGCTAATTGATTGCCATCATGTCAACGAGGGCACTTTAGCTTATGACCACACTAATGAGACATTACAAATAGCTTGTGTGGTGTCTAAAGAACAGGCATCCACTTGAAGAGGAGGTTAAAATGTACACAACAAACATTCATCATATTTGGCTAGTTTATTATGTATTTGGTTGCTTTGAACTTTTGATTCATATTTGTAATTAAACAACTTCTTTTATGTAATCAAACAACTTTGTATTTTCATTTATACATTTGTTTACATAACACAAATATTAGTCTTAACGCAAGTCTACACAACTAGTATTAACGTCCATTAACTCTACAAATGTTTGCATCTTACTAACACAAGAAGATGACGACGCCCATCCCCTAGGTTAACGACGGGTAAATAATATAATATCTACCATTGGTAAAGGACAACATTCTTGTAGGTGAACCTTTAAAGATAAAATCAGTAAATGGAACCTATTTTATAATGAAACAAAAATAATCACTTTATTTTCACAAAATGAGATCCATGTATACATATTTGTTGATGTTGTCTTATATCAGAAGGTGGTGTACCATATATAGTTGGAAGATTGTAATATTTTGGCGATATGACTAACAGACTAAAATGCAATTATATCGATTAGTAATAACAAACCCAATGTATAGTATAGTCATTCACTTGTTCATACTGGTTCTAGAATATGTATAGAAATTGCCTTTGCGACACTTACACACCAAGTAGATAATCCTTTTTTTTTTTTCACACAAAATTCATCACATTTAGTAAGTATAGAGACATTTTGTTTCACAAACCAAAAACAAAACCAAGAATTGAAGTTGACATAAAGGTATTATATGTTACTAGCTTTTCTTCTAATATTTTCATCATGAATTGAACAACAATGTTCATTATTTTTATGATTAAGAGATACATTAATAATCAAAGCAATAAATAAATTTAAAAAAGAAAAATACAAAGAAATGCACGAAGGTGAGTTGTGAGTCTTAGGACTAATTGGGGTGAACGAAGTGGTAGTGGTAGCGCTCATTCAAAGTGGCTACAATAAGGTGAACTCGTTGATGGTTTTCGCTCTCTGGTGATGTTAGAGGAAGAAGAATTGTGATTGGAGTGGAAACCTAACCTAGTTTGTATAAGTGGGAGCGGTAGTATTGACCATGGGGGTTGCAGCTGGGATGGCCTTGGCCTAGAGAAGACGAATGGGGCAACAAACATAGGTGAAGGATGAGGAATAAAAAACCATGAAAAGAACCCTTTGATAACCCTCTATTTGTATGTTTATAAATTAAAAAATAAATAACAAACTACTTTTGTATATTGGTTATAACTAGAATAAGTATAGAAATTTTTCTTCACTATTACAAAAATATCATCATACCTACTTGTATACATGTTAAAATAAAACAATGTTATAAATAGAAAAATTATAGAAAGTTTTCTTATTTATTACATAAATGTTACCGCGTCACTTTATATACTGATTCTAGATTCAATCGTTATTCAAAATCTTCCATTATGTACAAATTTTTTTACCGCGTCATTTTCTATACACAGTAAAGTAGAATCGATATGATATGTTGCTATAAAAAGTGAAATATATTACAATTTTGATCATTTTAAAATATAATTAAGGTAAAATAAAATATGAGATGGAAATTTCATTATATAATATTGTAGATAAATTGCATTATATAAATTAATTATGTAATTGATGTGATATTTGAAGAGAATTGGTGAGAATTGGATTTATCAAGTTTGAGAAATAAAATGGACTTAAAAAGTGATTTTTAGTTGCATAAATTATTCTTGGATATTCTTATATTTATTTGTGCAGCTCAAATTTAAGTTTTATTGGTCCAAAGTTGGAAAAAAATAGCCAAAAATTAGAATTCTGAAGAGGGAATTACAAACAGTTAAAAACACCCCTGGTGTTTAATTAATACACTCCTATTTCTAAAACAGACCCAATAGTAAGCCCAACAAAAAGTATTTTTCTCCTACATTCCTAGAATTCTCCTACATACACCCCTCCTAAATTAGACTAAACTAGATTTTGCCATGTGTCCAAGATCCTAACACTCCATGATGAATCAGCCAAATTCTGACACATCATCATCATTGCCACATCAACTGCTACATCACCACTATAAGAAAAGATATGGCTAGTTTCTCTTACCAAGAGGGCGGTGAATTGGTAATCAATAAAAATAATTACTTTTTGCAATCTTAGACTGATCTTTAATTTATCTTTAAATCCAAGCAATAAATCGCATGCAATGAAAGTAAAAGAGATAAGGAAAGAAATACAAACACAAGGTTTATACTGGTTCGGCCTCAATGCCTACATCTAGTGTCCTTTCAATCAACCTAAGATTGAAAGCCAATTGCACTATAAAGATCTGATTTTTTACAACAAGACTTTACAGAGACCACCTTTCAAGTGTAACCACCTCTCTTACTCACTATTCTAATATAGCCAACAACAAAACCTTGCAACAAGAACAATCCTCTTTTGCAGTCACCCTTTGAGACACCTCTCAAAGTATAAAGAATACCACGCTCTTCTTCTTGGCCGCATGCACAGGGAACAACACAATCCAAGATTGCAAAAAAAAAAAATATGATCAGTCAAGAGAACACCTCAATAGTGTAGTAGTTGATCAACAATCAAAACCTACATATGTTCTTCAAGAAACCTTCAAGATTATCAACTTTTGTGTATCTTGTTTCTTGGAGCGTCTCAACACACCTGTAACTCTTTTATTAATTCACAAATATCATAAAAGAAAGTTTAGAATGATCAAAAGTCTTTAAAGTAGTGTGCAACGCGTTAATTTATAGTTTTCTCATAAAAGACACAATCTAATTGATTACTATGATAATGTAATCGGTTACATTAGTAATAGAGTTACACGTGAAAAAACATTCAAACAGATTTAATAGATTAAGAACATAATGTAATCAATTGACTTTATCACGTAAGTCAAAGGATATTAAAATACGACCGTTGAGACAATTAAGACTTATCAACAAACAGTTTTCAAAGTATAACAAACTTAATTGATTACATAAAATGTGTAATCGATTAAGTACAACACTTATGCAAATTGAAAACATTTTCAACACAAAACTCATCCCAGCACAATCCAGAAAGATGTTTGCAAAGACACGAGTTTAAATCGATTTTACACTTAATGTAATCGGATAAAACTTGTTATGTGAGGAACTTAATTGATTACAACATCACTGTAATCGATTATTTCGTACAGAGTTGCTTTGTGCTTGTGGTTTTATCACACAAAAACATTTAGCATGCGTATACAATATATAAACTCAATTATGATCATAGAAGTATGCAGACCAAACAACATATCATATGTATCAATCATAAAGAAACATTTGCATACCAACATATGTATCAATCACAAATACACATTTATGTTGTTGTCATGAAAACATATATGTGTTGTTACAATCAATGTGTTGTCATCATAAAAAATCAAACACATCAGGGATCGGGTTAGCACTTATATTGCTCCCCCTATCAACAACCATCTTTGACACGTGATCACCATCTTCATTAGAAACCCTGATCCTCCCCTACAGTTAGTTATGTCACGCCACCACCAAACCCTAGCATTGTCTAACCTAACCCTAGGTTGTCGTTGGTCACCATAAACACAATCCACAACCTTCAACGCCGCTACCATCATTGTTTTCTTCCTCACATAGCAGAAGCACAAGGTGAATTTCGTCGCCCCCATCAATCATCGTCATCTTTGCTTCCTAACATAAAAATTATCTCCATCCCTATCTACATATTTATCTATCCTAGTATTACTTAAGACTTATACACTTGTGGCAAAGAATTGTCTATATAATGGGTGGTACAACATCAACATTTCTAACATTTCACAATGGCTATCCAACTCTTTTAGTTTCCAACACAGATTGTGTGGATATATGCCACCTCTCCCCAAATCCCTTTACGTTATTTTACCTCACATTGTGCAACTTTTTATATATCTTATGTGATTTCCATGTGAATATAAACCTTTATTCCTATTCGTTATTCATATTATACATATTTACAACCGTGGTCAACATTTAATTTCTTGATTTATACATACTATTGTCCTCTTTTACTTGTTGAGATGAATCACATAGATTACCTGACACCATTAAATTACATGAAGGTCATTAAAGAAGATTTGTCAATCCAACCAAATACATTAGTCACCTTGTCAATAACCAATTTATTGGATTATGTGATATTTGTCATGTTTATAATCTTTGTTTAATGTGTATGTTTGATTGTGGTGTGGTTGTAATTAAATATATGTAGTTATGGGACAACATTCCTAAATATGATGGGAAAAATGTTGGATTACACAATGGTTTGTATTAATTACGTATATGTTTATTTAAATATGATTTGGTACATTACTTAAATCCATCAATGCAAGGCCACTATTTTGTAACATTATAGGTGCGTACTTGAAAATTCTAGAATAAGCAATATGGTGCAACAATAAATTGTTGTGAGATATATAGAATGTAAACAAGAGTACGGTTCTCCTACCAGCACAAGTTAAGACACGTAAGAAAAATCATTTTAGAGATTACAATTGTAGGTCTTAAAACATATATAATTGGAAAGTTTAAGACAAAAGAATTATTACATGTGAATGGTGCAGACTATAAGGAGAATTCATCACACAACAAAATCATTTCATAAGTACCAAAGGTACAAGGCTATGATGTTAATAAATGGAGCAAACTTGGTGAAGGACATATGGAAAACCGTAGTTTTCTTTTCCAGCTACTTATTTCACCAACATCAATTCTATTAAATGGACCAAGCTTTACAAAGACCAAATTGTATGCAGAAAAAAATAATATTGTTTAATTATTTGAATATTTCACAGTTCATAGTCAAATTCAAATTTTGCATACATAATCAGAGTAACATGAGGTAAGGAAAATAAAGTAACTGTAATTGTTTATTTTATAAAAACCAAACACAAATCTTGTACTTATACCATGACAAAATATACATGGTCATTGCAATAAAATTATTTTGCACGACGATGATGCACCAAACTATTTGTTAAAATAATAAAAATAATGAAAAGTCTGCACAGCATTCTGAAAAGTCTGAACTATAATTAAGCAAATCAAAACAACATCAAATTAATTAATATGCACTGAAATTGTTTCCAGTTTAAGATAAATGATATCAACAATTACCCAAGATTCTACATGTTTCTAGTTGGCTTTTAATCATGGAAGAGAGACAAAGGAGACTCTTGAAGGATCATGTCTATGAAGTGGGTGATCCGTGTGTGAGATTGTGTGCATCGTGATAAACAAGTAGCGACAAGAGGAGACTTACAGAAACGACAAAAGCGGAAAAAGTAAACTAGAAGAGTAGAGGAAGGAGAAAGAACTTTCTACACAATGTTATTATGTAAATGTAAAATGTATATTATGTCTTTGGAAAGTAAAACAATACCTATATATAGCGTAACAGAGAAGCAAATAAAAACAACAAATAAAAAAAAATGGAAAATACAAATTACGGAGGAGGATTTTGACAACCCCCTTCAAGCTTGGCATAGATGCGGAGAGTGCCAAGCTTGGAATTGATGCTATGAAAGGTTGAAGGATCAAGATGCTTGGTCAATATATCAACAAGTTGTGGAGTAGTGTGTATGGGGAGGAGCTTCAAAATGCCTTGTTGGACTTTTTCCCGAATGAGATGGTAGTCAATTTCTATGTGCTTTGTTTGTTCGTGGAAGACTTGGTTGATGGCCATTTTGATGGTAGATATGTTGTCACAATATATGGTGGTAGGTTGTGGAAGAGGAAGATGGAGATTCTTTAAAAGATTGCTAAGCCACTGGAGGTCATAGACGTTTTGGGCAAGAGCGCGATATTCTGCTTCAGATGAGCTGCGTGAGATCGTGTTTTACTTTTTTCATTTCCATGATATTTGTGAGTCCCTCAAGTAAACAATGTAGCTAGTGGTGGATTTGAGACAATCAAGGCAGCCAGCCCAATCGGAATCACTGTAAGCTTTTAATTGAAGGGTATTATTTGCGGTTAGAAAAATACCTTGGCCAGGAGTTTGTTTGATATAGCGTAAGATTCTAAAGGAAGCTTGGTGATGGAGCATGGTTGGGGCACCAACAAATTGAGTGAGACGATGGACAACGTAAGTGATATATGGACGGGTGTTTGTGAGGTAGATAAGCCTTTTTATTAACCTCCTGAACGCAACGTGGTCATCAAAAGGAGAACCATTTGAAGAGACTTTGATGGAGAAGTTCATAGGAGTGCTGACAGGAGCTCCATCAACTATCCATGTTTTTGTGAGAAGATAAATAACATATTTCCTCTAGGTTAAAAGGATCATTGCACTGCTTCTAGAAACTTTAAAGCCTAGGAAGTAAGATAAATTACCAAGATTTTTTATTTTAAAGTTGTCATTAAGCAGGTTAGTTATTTGATCAATATCATGAATATTGTTTCTAGTGAATATTATATCATCAACATAAACAAGCATTATAGTAATGTTATTCCCATTATGCTTTACAAAAACAGAGTGGTCTCCAAATGTTTGTGAAAAGTTGTGAGAGAGAAGAAAAGATGATAACTTGTCATACCATTGTCTGCTAGCTTGTTTCAAACCATAAAGAGATTTATGAAGGAGACAAACCTGATTTTTATCTATTGCAAGCACCCCCGGTGGTATTTGCATGTCCTCTTCATTTAAGTAACCATGTAGAAAGACATTATTGACATTCAATTGTCAGATGTTCCAATTTTTAACTAAATATAAAGATAGTATGAAACGAACACTAGTCAGTTTAACAACAGGAGAGAATGTATCAAAATAATCAATACCGTCCATTTGAGTATAGCCCTTGGCAACTAGGTGAGCCTTGAATCTGTCTATGGTCCCATCGACCTTGTGTTTTGTTTTGTATACCCATTTGCAACCTATGGCCTTTTTGTTTGAAGGGAGAGTGGTGATGGTCCACGTATTATTGTGCTCCAGAGCCACCATTTCTTCTTTCAAAGCATGTCGTAAGTGATCATGTTGTATGGCCTCTTTGTAATCTTGTGGATCAGTAACACTATAGAGAAAATGAAAGCTTTATATCCAATGGATAATTTGGTAAAAGATAGGACATTACTAATTGGGTATTTTGTTTCAATGGTACTATAAGAAGTGATTTGAAAATCTTTTGGATAGGCTGGTGGTTTTCTAACTCTGGTAGATTATCTAGGAGAGTCATTTTCATCATTTTTTGTAGGGTCTTAAGTATGTTCATCATTTATGGTGACATTGTTAATGTGAACAATAGTATGAGTGTGATCATCATGTTACATAAATGGATTAACAGATAAAGGCATTGAAACACACTGATCTTGGGTACGGGGAGATGTAATGGTAGGGAATTCAGTTTCAAGGAAAACAATATTTCTAGAAACTTTAATATCATGGCTATCAAGGTCATATGTAATGTAACCTTTAGTAGTAGGATGTAATTCAAGTAAGAGGTTGGACTTGGACGGGGATCAAGCTTTTTTCTATTGGAATGAAGAGTGCTAACATAACAAAGGCAGCCAAAGACTCTCAACCTGGAAATGTCAAAATCATTCTAATATAATTTGTTATATGGTGAACTATTATTGAGAAAAGGAGTAGACATTATGTTAATTAGAAGAGTAGCACAGTTGAGGGCATATGTCCAAAATTGAGTAGAGACTTTAGAATGAAAAAGCAAGGCTCTAGTTACATTAAGAAGATGTTGGTGTTTGGTCCCAACTATGCCTTCAGTATTAAAATAATCAATGACAGCAAATTCTTTGTCGTTATATTAGACTATATGATCTTGATGCTAGTTTTAAACTGATTTTTAATATATGCAATATAATGAATAATGTGTTGGCTAGTTTCATATTTAAGTTTCATCAAATGTATCCAAATATGCCTATTACAATCGTGAACAATGGTTAGAAAATGTTAGAATTTAAATGGCTTGTTTCTCAACACCAAGAGGGGGGTGAATTGGTGATTACTAAAAACAAATGCTTTTTAAATCTTTTCACAAATTTTGAATGATATTGAATCTTTCTTACAATTTAAGTAAAACGCATATGAAATTCAAAGTAAAAGAGACAGGGAAAGAAGAACAAACACAAAGTTTTTATCTATTTTGACCTCAATGCCTACATCTAGTCACCCTTCCAATCAACTTCAGATTGAAGGATATTTCACTGTAATGATTTGAGATTTACACCAAAGGTTTTACAGAGAACACACCCTCACAATGTAAACACCTCTCCCACTCAATCAAATACAAAAAGAAAACACCTACACAAAGAACCACACGTCCTTGTTGTAGAAACCCTTTCCAACCACCTCTCAAAGTCAAGAACCTTTTGTTCTGCTTCCTGTCACACACGAACAGGGAACCACAATCTGATATTGCAAAAACATGTTTCTGATTGTCGCAATTAGAGTCGCGACGGGACGACAATCCAAAAAAAGGAACATGATTTGTAAAGAGATTTTGGAGTCGCCACCATAGTTTATTATGGAAAACTATGGGAAAACCATAAAGAAAGACACGGTCCACAAAAACAAGATTTTGGGTTCGGGAGTCGGTTACATGTAGGGAAGGTATTAGTACCCTACAACGCCTGCCCGAAGGCAGTACCCTTAATCTTAATTAAATACGCGAATGTGTTGTGGTTTTCAAAATGTTCAACTATCCCCAAAAATAAAACTCTAAAGAAACAAAATATATTTTTTACTTTTTTGGGCCCGACTAGGATTAAACTTGGTCCTACGTATTCTCATTCAAAATGAGAAATCAGAGATATGTAGTTCTTTTGAAATGGTTTGAGACATATGTTTAGAAATTGTTTTGAATGCTTTTGATTTTTGGGAAGTGAACCTGACAAGGACTAGCTTTGCTCCTACGTATCTCGACTCTTAATGGAGAATCAAGGATCACGTAGTTTTGGCTGAAAGATGGTTTTTGTTGTTTAAAATGTGGATGTTTTTAGTTTTTGAAGATTTTATATTTTTGGTATTTTTGAGAAAAAAAGAAGGAATTGAGTGCTAGGCCAACGCGGACGGTCACACGAGTACTCATACCTTTAAAATATATTTAAATATTTTTAATTATTTTTTTAAAAGAGAAATAATGGTATTAAGCACTAGGACGATGCAACGATCACATGAGCACTCACACCGTTGATTACTTATTTAGGAACACTTGAGGGTATTGAGTGCTAGGCTGATGCGAACGATCGCACGAGCACTCATATCATTATTTAATTATTTAAAAAGATTTGAGAGTATTTAGTGCTAGGCCGATGCGGATGATCGCACAAGCACTCATACCATTATTTAATTTTTTAAGATTGATGATATTAAGTGCTAGGCTGATGCAGACGATCACACGAGCACCCATACCATTATTTAAATATTTAGAACGACTTGAGAATACTGAGTGTTAGGCTGATGTGGACGATCGCACGAGCACTCATACCATTATTTAATTTTTAAGATTAAGGATATTAAGTACTATGCTAATGCAGACGATCGCACGAGTACTCATATCATTATTAAATTTTTTAGATCAAGAGTAATAAGCACTATGTGATGAGTCAATATTTTCTTGACTTCACTTAGTTTATTGTACCGGATTTAATTCGGGAAGTGTCCTTAATTGTCTAGTATTTTCCCATTTTTGCTAATTGTGCTTAATTTGACCAGATATTCTTATTTTAATTAATTTGAATTATCTGAGACTAATTATTTACATTATTAATTGTAGGAAAATTTTGAATAACCTTTTGGGACTTCAAGATAAATGTGCCATCAATTTTATTTTAAGCTAAAAAGAAAGAGAGAAGCTGATTTCACTTTTATTTGGGTTTGGAGAGCATTCCACGGCCTAGCAGCAGAAGAAGGGGTGCACTTGGAGAGGTGTATGATGCTGGCTGGAATTAAAAAAACATCACACGGCCTATGAGGGAGCTCATTGTTTGTCCAACACGGCCCACAAGAAAGAAACACACGTACAACAACTTTAGTGTGCTACGTCTAGCAGAAGCAGTTGCACGTCCAATAACTTGGCATCACAGAGAGGGTTTCGATCCAGCAGCAAGGGATGTAGCACGGAAGGAGGTCCAGCACGTCCAGGAGCATCATGGGTCATGCCTAGAAGTATTGGAGGAAGCATGGGAGGTGCAACACCACGGCCCAGAGCGGATGCATCCAGCAGCAGAGAAAGGAGAGCGAGAAAAGAAGAGTAGCAACATCTAGTAGGGGGGCAACGGATTCGGTCCAGTAGCTGCTACGTCCAGATGCTTTGAGGTCCAGCACGCTATTTAGGAGGAGAATCACGGTGCAATAGCTGGTCTAGCAAAGAAGAGGAGTCTAGCAAGCACAGTAGAGGAAGCAGAAAAGCACACGGACACCACAAATGGAGGGCCCCCCCTGCTTACTTTTGACACATCCAAGGAGCACAAAAAGTGGTGATTAATTGATTGAAGAAAATCAAAGAGGTGCTAGGGGGACAAAAACACGGAACCTGGCTGGAAAGAAGGAGGGGCACGCAGTAGGTCCGGATTTTTGTCAGTTAGAATAGGAGAGCAGCAACAGCACGAGGGGGGTCACGGCCTAGAGGAGGCTCTCATTTTCTTTCTCTTCCAGTAGCTCTTGGGTTTTAATTTTAATTTTGAAAAAAAAAAAAAGAATTGGGTGCACAGTGATGAAGGAAGGAAGGAATAGTAGTGTGCACATCTTGGTAGCAGTTGAACGCTGATTTCATTTGGATGGAGTGCAAGCCGTGAGGTATCTCGGGGCAGCAGCACATTAGGGAGAAAGTGGTGTGCATAGTTACGTCCTGAAAGAGAAAGCTCCAAAGGGTATTTTACTGGCTTTAAGCCTGCACTGAAACTCAATGGGATATTAATTATATTGGAGTACATTTCTGTTTTAGCCTAAACCATATTTTCTTATTAATTTATTGCATTTAAGTTCATCACGGAAGTTGATTCTCGCTGCTTTCAATTGCTCCAGCACCTTTGCATTGCTTCTTTAATTCCAGCCACATAGTAATTATGCTGAGATATTGTTTTAAATTAATGGAAGATGCATGTGATGATTTGTCTGCTGCAATTCAATTTATTCACGCTCCTTTGGCATTTCATTTTACTTTCAAGTTACATTTCATTTGATTCATGAGCCTAAAGCGATGCATTGTTCTTCAAGTAGTGACGCGTTGCATTTTGAAAGAATTATATGTGTTTTTCCTTGAATGCATTTTCAGATTTCTCTTGCAGCTTGTTGAATTTAAATTACTTCCAACAATTGAAATTCAACTCCAGCTATACGGTGTTTTTAAGCTACAATGAACATACTATGTTTTAGTTTAAGCGAAGTAATTTCCTTTTTCTAAGTAGTTCACACATCTTGTTTTGGGACCGTTCAGTTTACTGCTTCCATTCACTATGTTGTCTATTTTGTTCGGTTTCTTTATCTTCCTGCATTTACAATTTCCTCAACTATTTTAGAGACTGTTTTGTCGCAATGTAGAACTGTTCGGTTATCTGTAGGACCGTTCGGTCTTCGTGCTTGTTCCTTTATTTAAGTGTTTTCAATTATGTTTGGTTGTATTTAATTTCCAGTTTTAATTTAGTTCATCTGGATTCACAAAACTCTTCACCAACCCCCCCCCCCCTCCACTACTAATAACGGTTGAAAAACCGTTATTTTTATGCTTAAAATTGATACCAAAAGCAACCTTTAAGACTTAGAAATTAGCTTGAACTCATATTTTTGCTTTAGTTTTGTGAATTAGAGAGTTGAAGGTGAATTTAATGGTTTTGTGCAAGATTCGCTTGATTTTGTAGGCCAATTGAATGATTTGAAAGGAGAATTGAAGTACCGAATGATTGGAATGCTGAAAAGTCAACCAGTCAACCAAAATGCAGAACAGTCAACCAGTCAACCACAATACGGAAAAAGTCAAACAGACGAGTTTTGGGCCAGTTTTATGCGATTTTATGATTTGTTTGACCTGGACCCGCTTTGTATTATTTTTATGTCCTATTTAAAGACCTAGATGTCTTAGGGTTTCTATCTTTGGCTGGGAGGAAGCAAAAACACACTTTTCACCCCTTGGGGGTAGATTGGGAGATGGTGACGACTCTTCTCTTCTTTTTCTAGGGTTTTATCTTTCATTCTTTCAGTATTGTTCATCTAGCGTCACCATGAATATGGTGAACTAAACTTTGTATTGTTGTTGGGGAATCAATGCACTCTTGTGAAACTCTCATATATGGAATTTGTGTTTTAACATCTTATTTTAAGATACATGCTTTCTTTCATCATTAGTTATGATTTTTCCTCTTTGCGCAAAGCATGCATTGTTTAACTCATTCGATGTCATGATTATTGGTTTTGTCGATATGGGAACGTACAGGGAAATCTAGATTCGGGGAAATTCTCCCAATAGCATATTGCCTAGACATAGGAATATGAGAGTTGGTTGTCGTTAAGCTTCTGCGCTTCACAATTAATTATTAGGAATGCTAGGAATTGTATGAACTCGTAATTAAGGATAAGCCTTCTTGCAAGGTGATTTAGAGAGTGGCATTAACATTAATGAAAAGAATGATGAATTCCTAAAAGTATATGAGAGTGGATAAGATGAAATTGATAACCCCAACAACATACTCATCCATCTAATTCATTAAAGTGTTTGTATTCCTCTTTCCATTGATCAAATTCATGCATACATGTTTAATTATTGTCTCTTGCATTTAAAACCTACAATCAATTGTTAACAAGTCTTAAATAATCAACAAATCATATAACTAACTAGGTCGTGAGTCCTTTGGAAGAACGATACTTGGTCTTACCGAGTTTTATTACTTGATATGATTCGGTCACACTTGCCGATTGTTAAACAAGTTTTTGGCGCCGTTTTTTGGTGTTCATAAATTTGTCATCAACTATGTGTTCAACCTATTGACTGAAACACAATTGGTCCTCGAGAGACGACCTAGTCACTTCCTAGCATTATACTGCATTTTTAATGCACATCAAATTTGATGGGCCGCGATAGCCACATCAAATTTTGGTGCAGTTGCCAGGGACCAACGGTTCGGTCTTAAGTCTTTGTTGTGTTAGTGTGTGTTGTGTTTTGTCTTGTGTTGTAATGTGATGTTTTGTTTTGTGTGTGCGTTATTGTGTGTGCGTGTCACATGTTTAATTGTGTTGTGTTTTGTTTGTTTTGTAATTTTTAGCATTTCTTTTCTACTTTCCCCTTTCTTTTTCCATGTCTACCTATTTTGATTTTGTGAATACTGCTTCTTCTGCCTTTGCCTATGACTATGATTCTCCTTCTTCATATTACTCTTATTGTAATTCATTATATGCTTATTTTTATGCTGAGAACAATATGGTTCATCCTCAAACTTCTATTAGTGCTCCTTGGGAGTCGGTTCCACTTAATGGGGATGATGATTATTGCGTTTTCACCACTGGACTGATACATTTGGTACCTAAGTTTCCTGGTTTTGTAGGTGAATGCCCACATAGACATTTGGAGGAATTCCACATCATTTGCTATTCAATGAAGCCTCCTCGGTTGATGAAATGTTCTCAAGGGATTGGCTATATTGTCTTCCTCTAGGATCCATCACTGCTCGGGAAGATCTTAAGCATATGTTCTTGGATGAATTCTTCCCTACTTAGTATGGTTACAACAACGATCCTTGATGGAATGACCCTAGCTTGGGATGGTATGATGCTCCACGGCAATATCAGGAAGCACCATCTCAGAATGCTTGTATGACTCCATGACAAATTTATGAACATTGAAAAACGACGCCAAAAACTTATTTAACCCTTGGCAAGTGTGACCGAATCGTATCAAGTAATAAACTTGGTAAGACCAAGTATCGTTCTCCCAAAGGACTCACGGCCTAGTTAGTTATATGATTTCTTGATTATTTAAGAATTGAGAACAAATTGTTGAGGTTTCAAATGCAAAAGACAATAACTAAACATGTATGCATGAGTTTTGATCAATGGAAAAGAGGAACACAAACACTTGAATGAATTAGATGGATGAATATGTTGTTGGGGTAATCAATTTCATCTTATCCACTCTCATATACTTTAGGAATTCATTATTCTTTTCATCAATGTTAATGCCACTCTCTAAATCACCTTGCAAGAAAGCCTATCCTTAATTACGAGTTCATACAATTCCTAGCATCCCTAATAATTAATTTTGAAGCACAGAAGCTTAAAGGCAACCAACCCTCATATCCCTTTGTCTAGGCAATATGCTATTGGGAGAATTTCCCCGAATCTAGATTTCCCTGTACGTTCCCATATCGACAAAATCAATAATCATGACATCGAATGAGTTAAACAATGCATGCTTTACGCAAAGAGGAAAAAACCTAACTAATGATGAAAGAAAGCATGTATCTCAAATAAGATGTTTAAATACAAATTCCATATATGAGAGCTTCAAAAGATTACATTGATTCCCCAACAACAACACAAAGTTTTGTTCACCACATTCATGGTGAAGCTAGATGAACAATAATGAAAGAATGAAAGATAGAACCCTAGAAAGATGAGTAGGTAGCCTTAACATTCAAAATCTTCCTCCCAGGGGTGGAAAAGTGAGTGTCTACTTCGTACTCTGCCAAAGATACAAACCCTAAGAAGTCCTAAAGCTTATATACTATTCGAAATATTACAGAAAAGTGGGCCTAAGCCCAAAGGACCACCTCTCTGTGGTAAACTACCGCTCAACGGTACTAATGCGTAGTCAATTCTCCCCTCAGCTGCACTTTCACCCCTTAGCGGAGCCAACGGGTGTTCCTGAGTGCCGCTCAGCGTTAAACTGGCGCTGGGCGGTACTTGCGGCTTCTCTTCTCTTGCACTTTTTGAGTTCTTTATGATTCCATCTTTATCCTTCTGCACTTCTTTCACCAAATTTACCTTAAAACCTGCATAAAACACTAGAATCAAGCATAAACCTGTCCAACTCTCTTATTTCTAAAAATATGAACAAAAGCATGATTCCAAGCTAGTTTCTAAGTGTTAAAGGTTGCTTTTAGTATCAATTTTAAGCATGAATATAACAGTTTTTCAACTATTATCACTCGACATGTCCAGCAATACCAAAGTCAACAATATGATGGTCCTGCGCAAATAGCTTCTAAACCTTCTACTTCTGAGCCTACATTGGAGGAGCTACTGAAGCGAATGGCCATGCAAAACATTGAGTTCATGCAAGAGACCAGAGCCTCCATTCAGAGTTTGACTGATCAGATAGGGCAAATGGCAACTCAACTCACTGAGGAACAGTCTCAAGATTCAGAGTTACCATTTCAGACTGTTCAGATTCCAGATGATGTTAGTGTCATCCACATAGGAGATGGGGAGCAAAGTCATGGGCTTACTACTGCGCCACCTACTTTCCCACCTTCAGATGTCCCTACCCCTACACCTGAGGAGACTAACAAAGATTTTGAGCACCAGGCAGGTATAAGCAGTAATTTTGAGTCAGGTAGACCATTTTCATCTTTCACCACTTTTCCAATCTTTAGGGAAGTCGAGGCAAAGATACCTCAAATTGATTATGTTGTTGATAATTGTGTTATTCATAATTATGTTGTTGATAGGTATGTTGATGATTATATTGTTGATGTGTCTGTTCTTAATTCTCCCTCTCTGCATGATGAGAATCACTTTTTGCTATTTCATTGGAATGTTTATTCTCCATGCACTAAACATGAATCTAAGCCTGTTGTTGATATTGTTTCTAAATTTGAAAGTTATTCATGTTCTAAGAGTATATTTGAGGTTCAGCTTGATAAATTGGGATTAGGTGATATTCCTCTGCATGTCATTTATTTGGAACCACATTGCACTAACCTTATCGTAGTAGGTACATATGAATTTGACCAACATGCACCCACTATGGAAAACAAAGGTGCTAACACTCATAAAAGCTTCAACATCAATAGTCACCTGCTGAACCCACTCATCAACAATCACTTCTTCTTAGATCCAGCTATGGAAGACATTTCCCTACTTGATCAAATCTGGAGGATGAAGCAGTTCTTCATAAAAACTTCCTTGTTGGATCCTGTGGTGGAAGACATCTCCCTGATAGTCCAAAATTTGCAGCTTCCACCCTAACCTACGAGAGTTTTCTTTTTCCTTTTCCCCCTTTCCCTACTTTTATTGCACTTGTCCATGATTTGTTCACTGTTTTGATTTCTAATCTTATGCTTATGACACATTGAGGACACTGTGTAGTTTAAGTGTGGTCTATTGGGGGAGATTCTGATTTTTCGTTGTTAGTTTTTGTTTTTTGTTTTAAATTTTTTCTGTTTTGGGTTGTTTTTGTCATGTCTTGTGTACAATTTTTCATGATTCTCTTCATTTTTGGATTTTGTTTAAGTTGTAGACTTGTGTTTCACTTCAATTGATTGATACTTGGCTTGAAATCCTTGCTTTTCTTTGCTTGGGAAGATGCTTATGATTTTTGAGAGGTTGAATTGATTATGACACAAATGCCCTGTGTGAGAATTTGAGCCACTTAATGTATTTTTTGTGTGTGATATGTCTCTTGATTGCTTGCACATATGCCTTGGCTTGACTCTTTTTGATGATTCTTAATTGATATGCATGTTTGGAAGTATTAAAAGCAGTTTTGTTCTTGAGCCTTTCTAGCCAAATAAGCCTACCTTGTTGTGATCATTTGATAACCCCTTCGAGCCTATGCTTTCTGTGTTTCCTTGTTTTGAAGCTCATACACTAGCCCCATGTGAAAAACCATGATCACCTTAACCTTAGGGAATTTTGGAGCTTTGGAAGTGTTTTAGTAACAAGTGTGGTCTCCCTGGGGATTCTTATGAATTGGCTAGTTGGTTCCTCTTCTTGTTTTGTGTTTGTAAATATGTTGTGTATCTTGTCTCTTACAGTTGTGTCGTAAATAGAGAGAAAAGAAAAGAGACAAGATGAGAAAAGAAAAGAAAAAAAAATTTACTGAAAATATATATATATATATATATATATATATATATATATATATATATATATATATATATATATATATATATATATATATATATATATATAATGGAGTCAAGAAGAGGATTGAATTAGAGCTTTTGGGTGAGTTGACTGCATTTTCACTTGTTCCCCATTACTCCTCTATTCTTTTTGGGTTGTAGCTACTTATCCATATTTTATCCTCCCTTGTCCTTGGCCCTATTACATCCATAAAAGACCTTTTGATTTGAACATGCATATGTTTTGAGTGTTGATATTAGAGACTTGCCAAGTCTGTTGTTGCTTGCTTTCTTGGTGCATCGAGTTGACATTATTTACCCTAGACACTTGAGAGATACAATGATAGTTCATCTGTGAGGTTTTGTTGCTTTTGATTCACCTCTTGAGTTGATTGATCATTTTACCGTGCTTGAAAATTGCTTGGATGATTTCATGAGTATCTGCTTTCTCAGATTCATTATGTGTTGGATATTGTCTACATATTTTCTTTGTCCAGATTTCTTGAGGACTGTGTAATTCAGTTTGTTTTCTCGTGAGTCTTTGTTTTCTGTGTGCTGAGTTTGTGTCACTTCCTTGATGTCCTTTGAACTATTCCCTGATTTGCGTCTTGATTTTGCCTAGGAGTGCAAAAGACTAAGTGTGGTCTATTTTGATGAGTCAATATTTTCTTGACTTCACTTAGCTTATTGTACCGGATTTAATTCGGGAAGTGTGCTTAATTGTCTGAGAAATTATTTGCTAATTGTGCTTAATTTGACTAGAAATTCTTATTTTAATTAATTTGAATTATCTGAGACTAATTATTTGCATTATTAATTGTAGGGAAATTTTCGATAACCTTTTGGGACTTCAAGAGAAATGTGACATCAATTTTATTTTAAGCTAAAAAGAAAGAGAGAAGCTGATTTTATTTTTATTTGGGTTTGGAGAGCATTCCACGACCCAGCAGCAGAAGAAGGGGTGCACTTGGAGAGGTGTACGTTGTTGGTTGGAATTAAAAACGCACCACACGGCCTATGAGGGAGCTCATTGTTCGTCCAATACGGCCCACAAGAAAGAAGCACACAGGCAAGAACTTTAGTGTGCTACGTCCAGCAGAAGTAGTTGCACGTCCAGCAACTTGGCACCACAAAGAGGGTTTTGATCCAGAAGCAAGGGATGTAGCGCGGAAGGAGGTCCAACACGTCCAGGAGCATCACGGGTCACGGCTGGAAGTATTGGAGGAAGCATGGGAGGTGCAACACCACGGCCCAGAGCGGTAGACGTCCATGACCCTCAAGACGGACGTTTAAGGGGCTGAAGCCAATTAATTCTCCAGCCACTCTCTCAACCCCTTAAACGTCCATCCTGAGGGGGCACAAACGTCTATAATATTATAGACGTTCTTGCCCCTCATGATGGACATTTAAGGGGCTGACATGGGGACTTGAAGCGTTGATTTGTTCAGCCTCGCAAACGTCCGCCCCCCAACCACGGACGTCTATAATATTATAGACGTCCGCCCCCCTCCACCACGGACGTTTAAGGACTGATAGGGGGGAGTTGAAGCGTTCATTTTCTTCAGTCTCTTAAACGTCCGACTGAGGGTGGGACGAACGTCTATAATATTATAGACGTCCGTGCCCCGTTAACGGATGTCTCAAAGCCCCGCGAATATCAATTTTAAATTCCTAAAGACGTTATATTAGTGATGGGCCGGACGTCTATAATATTATAGACGTACGTCTATAATATTATAGACGGCCAGCCCAAGCGTACCGGACGTCTAATATTATTAAAATGGGGAACGTGAACCCGCAAGCAGTTACGCTCACTATTCATCGTCTTCCCCGCGAACGCTGCTGCTACGCCATTGATTTTCGAGGTTCGTTTTCTCTATTTTGGACCGTTTAAATTTACTTTTAATCCGATTACATTGCCCTGTGATGAAATGTCTTTTATTTGAACCGATTAAAAATCGTTTTCGGTCCGTTTTTGTGCAGTGTCTTGCGTGTTCTTGAACGGCTACTTTTGACTGTTTTTGGGCTACGTTTTAGGCCTTCCCTCCTCGATTTCCCTCCCTTTCATTTCGAATCTACTTTTCAGGTTAGCTTGTTGGTTGATAAATTTTTGTATGCATGTAATTGGGTTTTGTGTATGCATGTTTTTTACTTTAAAGTGTGCATGTGTTATTGGCTTTTTAATATGCATGTACTAGTTGTGTTATTAGAAGTATCAAATCATTGAGTGACTCTTAGTTCCCGTTTGAAATTTAACACAAACAATTAATCTTTTAATCGTTTGTGTTAAATTTTGAATTGTCCGATTGGACAATTTGAGAAAATTAATTTTCATAATTTGTAATGACATGTGAATCGGAGTTTATGGATAAGATTGATAAAATTTCGGTTCAATATTTGTCTTGTTCTCCGAATGCATAATTGATTGTGGTCATCGTTGACTACTCTCATTTCGTGCATTTCAGAGACCAATGCGAAATACTACCGAAATCTTATCAATTTTATGATGTAGACTTCAATGCACGTGTCTGAGCAAATTATGAAAATTAATTTTTTTGAATGGGTAGGGCCTAACCTTGTGAGAGTTAAAAAACTTGAACTGATGATTTTACGAACATAGTATAGATCGAAGCTGGATGAACGAACGTCGCATCAGTGAAGAATATGATAAGGGTGTTTCGAAGTTCTTGCAATACGTTGAACAAAATGCTAAGTCTGTCAACAGGACATATTTTTGTCCTTGTGTCCGTTATCTTAATCAAATACGGCAAGACTTAGGCAATCTACGTGACCATCTATTCATGTATGGCATAATGAGGACTTATACCGTTTGGACTTGGCATGGAGAAGTATTGGACCAGCCTACCACGTCACGAGGAACAAATTATGTGGAAGAATGGATGAGTGACCATTTAGAGGACATGATACGTGATGTCGGTGAAGATAATTTTGGAAGGGCTAATTTGTATGATTCTCTTATTAATCATTCAGAGCAACCGTTGTTCCCAGGATGCTCGAACTTTACACGTCTGTCTTCAACTTTAAAGTTGTTTAGTTTAAAAGCAAGGAATGAATGGACCGATAAAAGTTTCACCGAGTTGTTTGAGTTGTTGAAGGAGATGCTTCCAGAAAATAATACTCTACCTATTCGTAATTACGAGGCCAAATTTTTTTATGTCCAATGGGTCTTGAATATCAAAAGATACATGCTTGTCCTAATGATTGTGTTTTGTACACAAAGGAGTTTGCTTCGTTAAAGTATTGTCCAACATGTGGTTTATCCCGTTTTAAAAAGAAATCTGACAGACTCACTGGTAATGAAGGTAATGATGGTGCACCTGCTAAGGTGATGTGGTGTTTGCCTATAATACCTAGGTTCAAACGTATGTTCTCTGTTAAAGAAGATGCAAAAAACCTTAAATGACACTCTGACGAAAGAAAATGCGATAATCTTCTTCGACACCCTGCTGATTCTCCACAATGGAAAAAGATTGATGACAAATTCCCTGAATTTGGTGTAGATCCAAGAAACTTAAGGCTTGTACTTGCAACTGATGGTATGAATCCCTATGGAAACTTAAGTAGCAAACACAGTTCGTGGCCAGTTATGTTGATGATTTACAATCTTTCTCCTTTGTTGTGCATGAAGAGAAAATATGTGATGTTGTCCATGATGATATCGGGTCCTAGACAACCTGGAAATGACATTGATGTTTACTTAGCACCTTTAATTGATGATTTGAAATTGTTGTGGGAAGAAGGGGTCGACGTGTTTGATTCACATGTTCAGGAACAGTTTCGTTTGCGTGCAATGTTGTTTTGCACTATAAATGATTTCCCAGCGTATGGAAACTTAAGAGGTTGTAGTGTTAAAGGTCGTTTTGCATGTCCCATATGTGAAGAAAACAGTAGTTACCTTCAGTTGAAACATGGTCAGAAGACGGTATATACAAGACATCGAAAATTTCTTCCTCGTAATCATCCTTATCGTAGATTGAAAAAAGCATTTAATCGAAGTGCTGAGGATGAGGTTGTGTGCAGACCCCGAAATGGTGAAGAGGTGTACAGCGAAGTCAAAAACATTGACAAAAGCAGAGTTCAAAATACTGGCGTCACACTACAAGCTGAGGCTGTGCACTTTGCTAGTTCTAAAGACAAAAATTCAATCACAGCATCCATCAGTTATTTTGGAATAATACAAGAAATATGGGAAGTTGATTACGTCACTTTTAGAGTCCCAGTTTTCAAGTGTAAATGGGTTGATATAAATTCTGGTGTCATGATAGATGACCTTGGTTTCACATTGGTAGACTTGAACAAGATGAATTACACTGATGAACCATTTATCATGGCTAGTCAAGCAAGACAAATATTCTACGTAAATGATCCATCGAATAACAAATGGTCAGTGGTTTTAGAAGGAAAAAACATGCATTGACATGATGATGACGATTCTCTTGATATACTTGAGACAACATCTGTTGCATGTAGACCCACTGAAGACCCAGTTGGGGGACATTGTCGATGTCATGCAGGCAATTCGTAGTGATCACAACGAAGGAATTTGGGAAAAAACAATTAATTAATAGGTTGATATTTTCACTTTTATTGACTTTATATGTATGTTTATCATAATTGAATTATTACTAACGTTGTTTAATTTTGCAGGTATGTCAGCCTCAGACTCAGGATCGGGAAAGAGTAGACGTGGACGAGGTGTCACTCGAGTGGCAGATGTGACGTCCGGATGCGTGGATGGTCAGAGGAGGCATGTTGACATCAACCCCATATAAGGTCGTCCATCAGGGCCAAATGCTGATAGGTTTAGGAGTTATCTGGGTAAGTTAACAAAAAGTCATGTCTCTATCCTTCATGCATGTTGTGATGACGTCCCAGAGGTCGACAAGAACCTCTTATGGCAAGATGTTCAGGTATGTTTATACTTCATGCAATTTGTGACATACTTATATTTTATGTTTTATTTTGGAATAACAAGTTTTTTGTTTTAAATAGCAACATTTTGATATTCCAAACACAATGCAAATTAGAAAGAAAGTGTTATCGCATATAGCGATAAGATGGAGGGATTTCAAGACAAGGCTGACACAACTGTATGTCTCTGGAGACAGGCAACTTGAAAATCCCTGTCAGCAATATACATTCACAGAGGAGGATTGGATGCAGTTTCGTGCATCTAGAGAGTCTGAGGAATGGAAGATATGTTTATTAACATCGTCTTTCATTGAGTTTTTATGATTTTACACTTATTGATATACATGGTTTCACAGGATAAAAGGTTAGCCGCCCAAGAAAGACAAAGGCTAAACGATGCACCCCACCTGTTATCACGAGGTGGATATGCAAAACTGGAGAAGAAACTGAGAAAGTCTAGAGCGGATGCCTTGGGACTTGAGTCGCCGGACCTAGCACCTACACCTGCTAGGTACGAGCTGTGGAAGGCTACTCGGACTAAATCTGATGGGAACATGACATCTTCCTCAGCTGCCTTGATCTCATAGAGAATTGTAAGTTCAAAATATAAGCAGTTCTGTGATTGTGTATCTATCACAACATGTCTTCTAAGTAACTTGGTTTTTTTATATGCAGGATGAGTTGGTTGAGAAGCAGACTCAGGGCACATTTGTTGGCCAAGGTAGGGACGACCTTCTAACAACGGCCATTGGAAGGCACGAGCACCCAGGACGTGTACGTGGAGTTCCTGGGGCGATTGGTCTTCGTGACTACTTTGGCCTTACACAGAAAACCCCCCAATCAATGAGTCAAGAGACACTGAGGCAGATGGATCTTCAGTGGGAGGAAAGACTCAACCAAAGCATGAGATCAATGGAGCAACGATTCATGGAGCAGCTACAAGAACAAAAAGAAATACAAAGAGCGCTTGAAGAAAAGCTGCATTCCATGACGCAAGGCAACATGGGGACCGATGAAACTCCCACACCACCTCGTGTCAGCACTAGAGGATCATGCTCAGCTGTAGACCCCACTCAGTATAGTGGTCAGTATGAGCTGTTGGTTGATGGGGATCCCCCACACATTGTGGTTGTCGGACGAGTGCTTGAGGGAGGGCAGACTATTCATGGTGTTCCCATATTACCCCAGCACGTGCGTGTGACCGTTGACGAGGTTCGGGATCCCCATGCTCAGGTGCTTGTACCCACTCCAGAAATTAACTTTGTGGGGGAGGCCATAGGATCATTTATTGCCTGGCCCAGAGCATTGATCATGTCCCACATCGCTACTCCACAGGTATAATGTCTTTTTCCTTAGTATTTCTATGTTTATTCTTCAAATAATTGTTGATAACGCTTTGACGTAAATTCTTATCTTCAGTTCACACGTCCTCAGAAGCAGCCAATTGATGATACAGTCATACATGAAGATGATGAGATGGCTGAAGTGGAGGATGATCCTCTATCAAAGCTAATGAAAAAATTACCCAGATTGAAGAAAACATCATTACAACTATACTGGGATTTGAGAGTATTTGGTCTTCCCCCACATGTGCCAGTTTATATCACATTCTCTGATGCATTGGAGGTGATTGGGGGAGACAGGATGTTGAATATTTCCATCATTCAGTTGTGGTGCATGTAAGATAGTCAATTTGGTCTTTCATATTACTTTTATAGTTTTAGGTACATGGACACAACTTAACTTTGTTGTTTTAGGTACATGAACACAATCGTTGTAGACCAAGGTCGGTCTTCCATGTACGGCTTTATTGAACCTCATACCATTCAACCGTCTGGTAACACACTTCAAAACAGACAACATTATTTGCAAACATGGATGGATGAGTCAAAAAGAGATGTATACCTTGTGCCACACATTGAGGGGTAGGTGTTGTTATATGTGGTCAGTTCATTATTATAGTTTCCTTAATTAGTTGAATAACTATTTGTCCTTCGTGATAGGTCGCACTGGCAGCTGATGGTCATCATTCCCAAACAATGTAAAATTACATGGTTTTGTTTGTTGCACAGGAAGATGAAAAATGACTTGAGAACCATGCTACAAGGGTAAGTATTTCTCAAAAAATGACTTTGAATTTGATGTTCACCTTCTACTTTTATGATAAATATAGTCATATTAATTATACTTTGTGTTTTCAATCTGTACAGAGTTATTGGTAAATCTCGTGGTCAACTGGTTCAAATTTTGTATCCAAAGGTTGTAAGTCATTTATAGTTTCTAATTCATTTTCTATGTTATTGAATGATCAAAATTCTTAACTATTTAGTTTGTGATTTTAGTGTAACCAACAGCTAGATTCATGGGAATGTGGCTTCTATGTCATGTGTTGGATTAAGACCATCATTCGAGCTGTCATTACAGATGACTGGAATGAGGTAATGATGTATATCTTCAATACATTACAAATCAAATTCATCTTCAACATATATGAAACCATAATGAATCTTTCTTGAATTTTGCAGCGCTTTCAATGGAATATATGGATGAATTTTGCAGCGCTTTCAATGGAATATATGGAATAAGGTAAGACCAAGTATTGTTTTCCCAAAGGACTCACGACCTAGTTTAGTTATGTGATTCATTGATTACCTAAGACTTAAGAACAAAATAATTGGATTTTACTATGCAAAAGACGAAAATAAACATGTATGCATGAGGTTGATCAATGGCAAAACAAAATACAAGCACTTTCAATGGAATATATGGATGAATATGTTGTTGGGGGTCAATTTCATCTTATCCACTCTCATATATTTTAGGAATTCAACATTCAAATCATCATTGTTAATGTCACTCTCTAAATTACTTTGTCAAGAAGGTCTATCCCTAATTACGAGTTCATACAATTCCTAGCATTCCTAATAATTAGTTCTTTTAGCACAGGAGCTTAACGACAACCAATATAATATTGGGAGTAATTCCCCGGATCTAGACTTCCCCGTACGTTCCCGTATCGACAAAACCAATAATCATGCATTGAATGAGTTAAACAAAGCAAGCATTGAGCAAAGAGGAAAAACCCTAACTAATGATGAAAGAAAGCATAGGTCTTAGATTAAGATGTAAGCACAAATTCCATATATGAGAGCTTCAAAAGATTACATTGATTGCCCAACAAACATACAAGGTTTAGTTCACCATATTCATGGTGAACCTAGATGAACAATAATGAAAGAATGAAAGATAAAACCCTAGAAAGGTGAAGAGGTAGCCTGAGCATCCAAGATCCTCCTTCAAAGGGGTGGAAGAGAGAGTGTTTGCTTCGTTTCTACCAAAGATACAAACCCTAGGACGTCCTAAAGCTTATATACTATTCTAAAATTACAGAAAATCTAGGCCCAAGCCCATAAGTGTGCCGCTCAGCGGTAAGTGCGTGAGTTGGTTTCTTCCCCTCAGCGGCCATTTTGCCCCTCAACGGATCTCCCGTGAACTCCTGAGTGCCGCTCAGCGGTAAACTGCCGTTGAGCGGCAGTTGCGGCTTCTCCTTTTGCACTTTTTGGTGTCTTTTCTTTTTCCATCTCTCTCCTTCTTCACTTCTTTCACTAAATTCACCTTAAAACCTTCACAAAAACACTGAAATCAAGCATAAACCTGTCCAGCTCTCTTATTTATGAAAATATGAATAAAAGCATGATTTCAAGCTAGTTTCTAAGTATAAAGGGTTCTTTTAGTATCAATTTTAAACATGAAAATAACAGTTTTCAAACTGTTATCACAACCCCAAACTTAGAACTTTGCTTGTCCTCAAGCAAACAAGATGTAACTCAATCTTCTACCAATTCATATGATGGTTCACTCCTTCAAAAATCTTCTTTTCAAGATAAGTAAACACTTCAATCAAACTTATGACCAAGAGTTCAATCAAGATGTGCACATGCTTTAGTGTTCACAAAGTCATTTAAATTCCCACAAATGCTATTTTTAATGAATGATCAATCAATTAAGCATGGATGTTCATGTGCTCATGGAATATTTCCTCACTAGGTAAAGTGTTTCACTCACACACAAGTGTATAAGAGGTAATCATTCATTCACTCCACTATCACAATGTCACATGAATCAACTTTGCCTTTCATTTTATCACAATCAAGAACATTCACAAGCATGCATCATCACAAGGACTTTTCAATGGCTTATAATGTGGCTGGGCTAACAAGAAATTGGTTTTTCTGGATCACAAAATCCTTGAGTTAAGAGAATCATAACAACACAATTAGTCTTATTCTTCCCAACTTGCCTTTGCATTGAGCTTTGCTTTTTCTTTTCTTTTCTTTTCTTTCTCTTTTTATTTGCATATTCTTAGCTCAATGCTTTTACTTTTTCATGTTTTCCCAACAACCCCAAACTTGAACATTTAACAATACCACACAATATTTTCTACTTAACTCAAGGTAAAGTTTTTCAACAAGGGTTTTTCAATTTATGTTCAAGGCTAAGGGTTCAAAGGATAGAACACAAAGTGTTCTCTTTTAGTGGGCTAATTTTTTTTTTGAATTTGGCCAATAAAAAGGGTTCCAACAAACGGCCTTGATCATATGATGCAAAACAAGCAATTGATTCAATCATAGAAAACCTGAGCAAAATCATTCATGTTTTCAAAGTAATAGTATTCAATCAATAAAAACTCTGGAGCTCAAAACCTCACATATAAGCTCATTCACATTTGACATACACATCCTGCTTAATCTCGATGAGAGGGTCGCACCTCCCAACAAAAGTTGTGCATAAAAGAATGCAGTATAGACTAGGAAGTGACTCCTAGGTCGTCTCTCAAGGACCAAATTGCGGTTCAGTCTCAGATCACGCACATAGTGGGGGGAATTTTGAAAGTGTTTTGTGATTCGAAAATGATGTAAATTAGGACTGGAAATTAGATACAACCAAACATAATTGAAAACAGTGAGATGAATTAACAAAGCGTGAATACCGAACGGTTTCTAAAATAAGTGAGGAGATTGGAAATGCAAGAAGGTAAATAAACTGAACAGAACAGACAACATGATAGCAGTAAATTAAACATTCCTAAAGCCAAAGCTAATTTAAATGCATTAGAGAGATAAGAAAAAGGAATCCGAAACTATTAAAATGCAATGATGAGCTAAAAAGAATTAAATGCACATTGGAATAAAACTTGGAAATTTCACGGTGGTTGGAAATGAAAAATCATAACTTAGCTAACAAAACTTGAAATGCACATTGCAGCAGTTTTGAATGAATATCATCACAATAAAGCAATATTCTAATATATATAATATGAAAACCCAAAACCCCTTGAAACTCTCCTTTCTCTGGACATTGCAGCCATGTGGATTCCCATTAAAACACCAAAATCAATCCCGTCTCCTCCTTGTGCTTCTTCCAGCCGTGCCTTTCTCTTTTTCCGTGATCAACTTTCTTCAAAGCAAAATGAATGTTGTGTGCATCTCAAACCTCCACGTGCACACCACGCAGCTCCTGGAATCGGCTACTTTCTTTTTTTCTCCAAAGCTTCACACGTCCAGCTCACATTCCCCTTGTGCGTGTCAAAAAAAAACATCACGCATGTGCCTTCTCTCCTTCCAGCCATCCACGTGCATTCTCAAATCAGCACTTTTTTTTCATTCATCACCAGCCTCAGCATCCGTGTGCCAGTCACTGCCCTCACTCCTCTTCCAGCTCAACCGTAAAAGAAGAATTTCAAGAAGAAAAACTCAGCAAAAACGTGTGCAAGTGGCAACCCAGAGAACCATTCAAAGTTACATTTTTCTTTCCTCCAATATCCAACAACCGAGAGACTAAAAAAAACAAAAATCGTAACCCTGCAAGAGGCGGCTGCTCCTTAAGTGTGCCCTCCCATTCTCCGTGCAGCTCTCTTACATCATTCTAAAAACCTCCTTTTAGAGTAGCGGCTGGTTGCCCCCCAAAACCGAGACACGTCCTCAACACTGCTGGAGCCCTTGCTTTTGTCCACTCCGTGAAGCCCCTGGACCCTGTGTCCTTGGATGTGCGTGATTTGCTGGATGCAACACCTTGCTTTAGTCCAAGCACCTCCTCAAGCTTCTGCTGGAACGCCCCTGCTGGACGTATTTCTTTGCTGGACACCACCCCTACAGTTCCGTGTGCTTGCTGTCCAGCTACAGCCCCCACTGCTGGAACGTGTGAAGGCCTCTTCTCTAGAAGAATTGAATGGCCCAAACCGTGACACCACCTGCTCCTATGCTGCTTCATGGGCCCTAGGCCGTGTGCTTTTAATTTTGTAGCAAAACCATGAGGGCCCCTCCAATAAGCACACACCGAGAGTTGCTTCTCATCTCCAATTGAAAAGTCAAAAGTTTATGTGTAGAGTGGAAAGCACCGAGAATTAAAATCTGCACCTCTTTTCCATTATGTGGGCCGTGACATATGTGGCATGTGGCTGCTTTAAAATGAAGAAACATTTTAGGACGCGTGGCTGCTCACCGTGTGCACCTCTCCAACGAATCCAGCTTCTCAATGTGCACCCCCCAATTTAAATCCACACCTCTCTTTCATTTTATTTTAAAATATATTTGATGTGGCATCTTTCTTTTGACCTCCAAATGTTCCAAAATTTATCCAACAATTTCCCTACAATTAATAATGCAAATAATTAGCTCAAATAATTCAAATTAATTAAAATTTGAATTTCCGATCAAATTAAACACAATTAAGAAAAATGGGAAAATACTGGACATTTTAGCACAATTCCCTGATTAAATTCGGTACAATAAGCTAAGTGAAATTGAGAAAATATTGACTCATCAATCTCACAATCACAATCATAACATCATGCATTTGTTCACAAAGCTTGTGAATCACCTGTATAAGCATTTTATGTGCACATCTCAACATCAATCAATCTCAAAGCATCATCAAGCATTACTTATCAAACAATCACAGTCATAAGCAAACCATCATAACAAACCAAGTTTCCAATTGAGTACATCAACCCTAATCTAAAAACAAAAGTAAATAAGTTCAGAACACTAAACCAAACAAAAGCATAAGTCCTGCTCTAGTTATGATAGCATTCATCAGTAAATGCTAACTCAACTCCTCCTCAATCTGAGTTGTCCTCTGTATCCTCCTTCTTCTTGGATCTTATAGTCTTGATTCTTTTTGCCCGATGAGGAAGCCATCCTTGCATCAAACATAATTCACAAAACCAAAAGATACATTGTTAAGCATTAGTAAACCACAATGAAGAAATCAGCCCCTTCAATGATGCTCTCTCCCAACCCCAAACTTAGATAGAAAACTAGTGAGAAAGTGAGTGAAAGAGAGATTTTCTCAAGAGGGGAGAGGGAAAAGATGTGGAGAACCTTTGAAAAGGTATGTAGGAGTGTGTGTGCAGAGAAGAGCCTGAAAATAGAAGCTTATGTGCAGCTTAGGGTATAAAAATACCCTAATGGGCTCGGGTCCCGCTAAGGGGCAACCAAAGCCCAATCTGCGAGAGTACCGCTCAGCGGTAAGTTGCCGCTCAGAGGCACTTTCGTGATGTGCCCTTCTCCTTCTTTGCTTAACGTAGGTGCCTCCTAAACATGCCCCTCACTGGTTTCCTACAATTCAATTCTCAGATTACTTATGCACAACCCTATTATACTACTGCAATGAAACAAACAAAAACAATCAATCAACTGGGTTGCCTCCCACGTAGCGCTTGTTTAACGTCACGAGCCTGACCCAAAATCCACCAATACCCATCAGTAGGTGTTACAATCTTACCAACACCAATCAGTAGGTGTTACAAACTTACCAACACCCATCAGTAGGTGCAAAATTTTCTCCCCAACACTCATCAGTAGGTGATACAAACTTAGCATCCTTCAGTAGATGTTATATCCAACAAAATATTTACAAAATAATGTCCACAGATTAAAAATTACAAAATCAAAATAAATTCAAAAATTCTTAAATCACTGGGTTGCCTCCCAGTAAGCGCTCTTTTAACGTCATTAGCTTGACCCAGTAAAGTTCAAATTCCTTCTTTTTCTTCTTTCTACTGAACTTCTTCAGAAATTTGATCAAACCAGGAACCTGTTGCAGTGTCTCAATCATAGGAACTTTAATCTCCAATTTCTTGAAGATTTCCATAAAGCACTTAAATTTCTTTTCCTTCCTATGATTCTTCTTTAGATGAGGATGGGATTTTTCATATGATTCCTTCTTCTTTCCTCTCATCTTCTTTTTCTTATGCTTCCTCTCCCCAAATTTTCTCTTTTTCTTTTCTCTTATTTTTTTCTTCCCTTCTCTTTTTCTTCTCAACTTCTTTATTTTCACACAAATTTTCTTCCTCTCTTCTCTCTCAACCACTTCTTTTTCTTTTTCATCATCTTTATCTTTCTCACTCAACTCTTCTTTTTCTTCTCTCTCTATCTTTTCCTCATCTCTCTCTATTTTTTTCTCAGCAAAAATCTTGTCACTTTCAGTGACAATGGCTTGACCTTCCTCCTTAAGGTTAACTTCAGTATTAACCTTAACATTTAATTTTTGACTAATGAAACGAAGGTGCATCTCCATCCTTTTACATGATTCTTCAATGCTTTTCTGAATAGAGTCAGAATTTTTAAAAAATCGTTGAAGGGTGTCATCCAAATTTACTGATAGAGAGGGTTGTTGCTGCCATTGTTGTGGTGGCGGCCTATTGGGAGTAATTCCCCGGATCTAGACTTCCCCGTACATTGATTCCCCAACAAACATACAAGGTTTAGTTCACCATATTCATGGTGAACCTAGATGAACAATAATGAAAGAATGAAAGATAAAACCCTAGAAAGGTGAAAAAGTAGCCTGAGCATCCAAGATCCTCCTTCAAAGGGGTGGAAGAGAGAGTGTTTGCTTCGTTTCTGCCAAAGATACAAACCCTAGGACCTCCTAAAGCTTATACTATTCTAAAATTATAGAGAATCTAGGCCCAAGCCCATAAGTGTGCCGCTCAGCGGTAAAGTACCGCTCAACGGTAAGTGCGTGAGTTGGTTTCTTCCCCTCAGCGGCCATTTTGCCCCTCAGCGGATCTCCCGTGAACTCCTGAGTGTTGCTCAGCGGTAAACTACTGCTGAGCGGCAGTTGTGGCTTCTCCTTTTGCACTTTTTGGTGTCTTTTCTGATTCCATCTCTCTCCTTCTTCACTTCTTTCACTAAATTCACCTTAAAACCTTCACAAAAACACTGAAATCAAGCATAAACCTGTCCAGCTCTCTTATTTCTCAAAATATGAATAAAAGCATGATTTCAAGCTAGTTTCTAAGTATAAAGGTCACTACAAGAAATAATGGAATTACATACGGAACATTATATACGGATTTAAATTCGTATATAAATCAGGTATTATATACGGAAATTATATACGGATATTATATATGAATTTTTATATACAGAAAAATCCGTATATAATTTCTTTACATAAATTGGCACGTGGTGGTGGGAAAAATACCTAAGGATATATCCCTATGTAATTTCCATGAACCGTATGTAAGTAGAATGCATTATATTATATACGGATTTCAACAATAATTTTTTTAAAAAAAATATTTTGAATTAATTAGAAGCTGAAAAATATCATTCTCTTGAACTGTGAAGCTTTGCTGTCTGTGTCGAACCCTCGAGCCATCTTTGTCTCTCTCTCAAACCCTCGAGTCCTTTCTCTCTCGAGCCGTCTTCGCTTTCACCATCCCTCTCTCGAGCCGTCTTCGCTCTCCCTGTCCCTCTCTCCAACCCTCTTCATTGTCGCTATCCGTCGTGCTCTGCTTCTGTCTCCTCTCTCTGTATTGAGCTGTCTGTCGTGTTCTGGCGTTCACCAAGCAATTTTGTTGTTCGGTCGGGTGCCGTAGTTGAACGTTGAAGGAGTATCTCCATCTTGTAAGTAAACCCTAATCCTAATGCTTAGTATTCGATGAAATCGTTAACTGGTGAAAATCGAAAGCCCTAATATTGTATTTTTTTTGTTTTATTTGACACGTTTGTGGTTGGTCTCGCAAGCTGTGGTTGGAGTGTTAGGAAACATCAATTGAGGCTAGTGTTTGGCGGTTTAAGAAGATTGTTAGTGGTATGCAGGACTGAGACATACCATTTAGAGTTGCGAAGGCCCTTAGTGAAGGAACCAAAGGTGAGTGAGTTCCTTTCCCTCGTAAAAGGATGTCCCAAGTAGGTCCAAACCCAATATCTCAAACACTACCGTGGTCATAGAGATCATCTTTGATCATGCCCATAATCATTTATTCCATCTTTTGCTCAGGGGAACCATTCAATTATTATTGGATTCTTATGTTGAGATAATTTCTTAATGGCATTAGATTAAGTACATGATGAATGGATTTTCACCTATACCTGGGAAATGTCTTGTGGTCGTTGATGAATATTTTTCATTTTTCTTTGTAATGGAGGTTTTCAACTAACTAAATTTAACAAACCCATGTTTTAGCTAATGTTCCCACAACATCATTCACTTATTACGTACCCATTTTGTAAAAATATAGCACCAATCTTGAAATGAAAACTTGAAACCAATCTCTTTCTTTATTCTCGGTGAGGTATGAAACCTGAATCCATACTTTGGTGCATTTTTAGGACATTGAGTGAACATTCAGAGGCGTGTTAAGGTATGTTTACGCAATCTTTAAGGACTATAACATATAATTTATATTATTAATTATATATATGTTTGATATGGTTTTCTCTGGTTGGATTTGTGTGATATAGGACTGCAAAGTATTTGAAGGGTAAGATAAGTGGAGGAAGCTTTTGGGATTGAAAAAGGAAAGCACCACAAAAGGGTAAGTAGTTATTATGTTTTGTTTAATGAGGAAATAGCTATTGTATATAGTTTAATGGTTTTGATGTGATTACCATATACATTGTTAATTGAGAAGCCATAAGTTGCTTTGGGTAATTATAGCTTGATCAAAGAAAGGAAGCTCAAGCTCTTCCTCATCTTTGTTAATTTGTACTATCAAGGAATTACTTCATTGACAAGACGGAAAGATAATATTCCGTTGAACTCTAAAATGGCAAATTATTGAATTTGTTTTTGTTTAGGAATTTGTCGATGCCCACACTGGCCACCTGCAAGCAGGGTTTAGCTCTGCAACTCCTTTCTCTGCATCATCAAAAAACATCCTTGTCCTCTTTATCTGTCCCTTCATGAATTTACTAGGTTTATCTATAACTTTACCCAGGAAAATGTCATCATCTAAAAGCCTAGCTGTTGCCAATTCATCTTGTGGCAGATATAGTCTTCCTCTTGTGGCACTGCAATCATAAAAAGCTACACCAAATTACAGAGAACATAGTTTCAATCCTTTTGTGTTTTTATTTAATCTATTCTGTAACCTTGAATTTTTTTGTTTACTTTACGATATCAAGAATATATTCCCTGCCCTTAATTTTTCTTCCCGTGGTTATATGGAGTAATGTTAAAAGGTTTGTGTTGAGACTAGATAGCCTCTTTTCTCTATTCAAGAGTTTACTCATTCCAAAATCTACTTTGCTGAAAGTTGGCATACTAGAAAAGATAAAGAGTAAGAATCATTGCTTCTTAGACAGTATCAATAAACTTATTACTACATATTTTCCCTAGCTATGGCAGCTATTAAAGGATGGTTTTGGGAGAAACTGGATGTCAACAATGCTTTCCTTCATGGAGAGCTTCATGAGGAGGTTTACATTGTCCCTCCTCCTAGTTTACTTCCCCTTTGTTGACAATGGCATAGTACCTTATCTGCTACTCTTCTTTCTCTTAATTACGAATAATGTTCTGCAGATCAAGCTTTGTTTGTCAAATCTGCTTCTACTTCTTTTACTGCATTATTTGTTTAGGTGGATGATATTGTTTTAATTAGCAATGATATGGCAGAAATTAATCATCTTAAGCACATCTTAGATACCAAATTTAATATCAAAGACCTAGGATCTTTAAGGTACTTTCTCGGTCTTGAAATTGCAAGGTCCAAATCTGGAATTCACATGAATCAGAGAAAATATATTCTTGAACTTCTCGATGACAGTGGTTTGATTGGTTCTAAACCTACTAACACTCCTTCTGATTCTTCTATTAAACTTCAAGCAAATCATGGACAACTTTTATCTAATGCTGCTGGTTACTGGCAGTTAGTTGGCAAACTTTTGCATTTCACCATTATCAAGCAAGATATTGATTATGTGTACAACAACTCAGCCAATTTCTATGCAAACCTCTTGATACTTATTACAATGTTGCTCAAAGAATCTTTCATTACCTCAATGGATCCCCTGCTCATGGCTTGTTCTTCTTTGCTTCATCAGACCTTAGACTCTCGGCCTTTGCCAATTCAGATGAGATTGCTATTTGGATACTAGAAAGTCTATCATTGGCTTTTGAGTTTTTGTTGACTCTTCATTGATCTCTTGAAAATCAAAGAAGCAGACTACTGTTTCCTGTTCTTCCTCTGCAATTGAATACAGAGCTTTGGCCATGTTATTCTCGACAAAATTCAACAAGGCTTAATTTACCTACTTCTTATTTTTACCTAAGCCTAGCTTGCTGACGCTTTCACTAAACCTATTCATCACACCTTTTTTGACATTTTTGTTACCAAGTTGGGAATTTGTGAACTTCACTGCCCAACTTGACGGGGATTATTACTAGATATTTCCCTTTTAGTTTCTGTTTTTCTAATAGTTGACATAAGCAGTTATAGTTTATTTTTTTTGTTTTTTTTTCTGTTGGTTTTGTAACAGCTATTCAGTTATACAAAGTTTTATATAATCTCTATTTTTCTTTATGTAAGATACTTTTTTCTCAATTTGAATACAATGAGAATTCTTGCAAAATGTGAGAACTAAGAGAACTGTTGTGTCTGCAACCTCTATATAATATAACAACTCAACAATAATGTCTAAGAGTTATAAGAAACAATATGAATGTTGAAGTATATATATATATATATATATATATATATATATATATATATATATATATATATATATATATATATATATATATATATATATATATATATATATATGTTGTGGTTTTCGTAGAATAGGATTGGGGTTGTTTGAATGGGGTTTACAGTACAGGCAAGAGGGTATAAACCTTTCACTTTGCATGGTCATTTTAATATTTGGAAGAGTTTAATGGTTGTACAGAGAATAATATTATATTTAGGTTAATATTAATATAGTATGGATATATATATGTATAAGAGAAAGGGAGTTACGTAACTTAATATTAATATAATATGTTATATTAGGTTTTGGTATGCATCAGCGAAAGAAGAAAATATAAGGGAGGTGGGTTTTGGCTTTTGTAAAATGAAAGAAAAGAAAATTTAAAATAAAAGGGAGGGTTGCTTAGAATTACGTAACAAAAGCTATCAAAGAACGTATATATATAAGTATATTATATTTATTATATTATATTAAGTGTTACGTGTTTTTATAATATTATTTTAGGTGTTAAGTAAAAGAAAAGAAGAAAGAGAAATACGTCGAGGAGCTTTTAGCATATGCTTAGTATTTTAGTGGAATGAAAGGTGTGGATCCCTTGTTGAGAATGTAGGAAAAGTAACATAGGAAGAATTGGTATGAGAAAAAAGATATCACAGAGTGATTCTTGAATTGGTTGTGATGATGTTAATCAGATGAATGATTAGTTAGTATATATATATATATATATATATATATATATATATATACGTACGATTGAGGAGGAGCATAGAGAGGTGAACAATTGAGGGAGTTGTTTGGCATTGAAAAGAAAGTAAAATGATTTTTTTAATGCATTGATTGGACAATGCATTAATTCTCTCCCGTAGCGATGGTGCAGCAAAGTAGCTAGGAAGCAACTTCATTGGTTTATTGGAGCAATTTAACTCTCATTTTGGTCACATTAGAATTAAAAAATATAATAGAAAATAAAAAGCAGGGAAGGGGAAGGGATGTCTGTAAAACCTGTTACATTTTAATTAATTTGACTTGCCAATTTAAGAATTTTATTCTGCTTTATTTTTTTGATATATTCTTTATTTTAGACTTTGATTAGATCATACTAAACATGTTAGCTATTAAGATCATGCATTTAGGCATTACTAAACATTCAGACCCATTTGATGTTAACACTAGTTTTGACTAGTTTGCTCTCAAATTTGGTATCACCACTGATTTTACATTTCTCTTATTCCAGTACTGTTTTGATCATTTTATTATCTTTCGTTAATGATGTCTGAACCTCGAAGTACCCAATTCCATGCATTTTACATGTTTTGACTCATTAAGCACATTTTAGCCTACCTAGACTTAAGAATTTTGTAGTTGACTGCCCCTCTATTACTTTATTATAAATTGATATGTGATGTTCTTTCTTTTGTAGTTGCACTCGGTACCTGCAATCCAGTATAGAACAAGCTTATTTTGACAATCAACCAAAGCTCCTAGTAAGACCTAAACCTTCAAATAATTGTCCTTTTGCAAATGTATGCTTATGCAACTGTATGTAACATATTAGGAGGGTTATTTACTTCTTTAAATGTTGATTTTTTAATTAAAATTATTTAGCTAAACAATTAAACACATCAAGCATTGGCTAATTTAGGTTATTCTTTAGGAAGCCATTTGATAGGGTACGTGTCATAATATAGAGATGTATATTAAGCATTGGCTAATTGTTTTGTAATCGATTTATGTACAGAACATGAATCGTTCTCCACCAAATCGTGCATGGATGTACGATAGGTGTCATAGAGGAAGAGGTGCTTTGAAAGAGTCTTTTGTATCAGGTGTTGAAGAGTTTATAAGTAAAGCCATTGAACAAGAACGTTATCGTAGAGATGGGGGTCTTCGATGTCCATGTTTAAAGTGCGATTGTACAAAGATTCTGCACGAAAGAGTTGTGAAGGTTCACCTTTACAAGAACGGTTTCAAGCCTAATTATTTCATTTGGGAGGATCATGGGGAAAGATTGCCAGAAGATGATGTACACAATCATCAAAGTTGGATGGCTGTAGAGACGGAATGTGGTCAAATTAACCAATTTCAAACAATGGAAGACATGGTGCATGATGCTCTTAGGCAAAATGAGTCGTGCCAAGCATCTACTTCTAATAACATTGAAGAGGCTCCGAATGAAGAAACACAAAGGTTTTTTAATTTTTTGTTGGATGCAAACCAGCCGTTGTATGGAGGAGCATCAGACTCGAAATTATCAATGTGTGTCAGACTATTAGCTTGCAAGTCAAATTGGAATATTCCTAACCAATGCATAGATTTTATTGCAAAAATGGTTATGGATGCAACACCCATCAAATCAGGTTTGCCTAAAACATACTACGATGCAAAAAAGTGTGTATCAAAGTTGTGATTACAATCGTAGAGGATTGATTGTTGCGTGGATGGTTGCATGCTCTTCTATGATAATGAATATGGTAAGAATGATGGCGCGTTGCTTGAATGCAAATTTTGTGGAAAGCCAAGATATCAACCACGTAACACGGGAGCAACTACTAGCAAACAAGTTCCTATGAAATCAATGTTCTATTTGCCATTAATTCCCAGACTACAAAGAATGTATGCCTCAACACAAACTGCAGGACAAATGACATGGCACTATCAGAACATGTCGACGAATGGTGTTTTGCGTCATCCATGCGATAGAGAGGCTTGGAAGCACTTTGATAGAGTATATCCTGACTTTGGTATCAAGCCACGCAATGTTCGACTCGGTTTATGCTCTGACGGTTTTAACCCATATGTACAGGCATCAAATATACCATATTCATGTTGGCCAGTTATTGTCACTCCTTATAATCTTCCTCCAGAAATGTGCATGTCTAAACCTTACATGTTCTTAACATGTCTCATTCCCGGGCCATTCAATCCAAAGGTTGGCATAGATGTGTACTTAGAGCCCTTGATAGACGAATTGAAGAAGCTGTGGACGGGTGTGATAACATATGATATTTCAAGGAAACAAAACTTTATTTTGAGGGCCATGCTAATGTGGACAATTAATGATTTTCCTGCTTATGGTATGTTGTCCGGATGAAGCACTCATGGTAAACTGGCATGCCCACATTGCATGGAGCATACAAAGGCTTTTAGATTATATCATGGGGCAAAAAATTCATGGTTTGACTCTCATCGGAGGTTTTTACCGAAAGACCATGCTTTTAGGAGGAATAGGAATGCTTTCAAGAAGGGGGAAGTGGAGATGGATGACGCACCACCATATCTTACAGGACCAGAAGTTTGGAATAGAATCAATGGTTATCCTAAAATAACTGAAAATGGTGCACCAAGAATTGATGGATACGGTGAGTGGCATAATTGGACGAAAAAAAGCATCTTTTGGGATCTACCCTATTAGAAGGATAATTTGTTAAGGCATAATCTTGACTTCATGCACATTGAAAAAAATTTCTTTGACAACATCTTTAATACTGTGATGAATGTTGCGGGGAAGACAAAAGACAATGACAAGGCCTGAATGAATATAGGTTTGTACTGTAGACGAAAAGATTTGGAGCTAAAAAGTCATAGCAATGGAAACATGTATAAGCCAAAAGCAAATTATACACTATCAACAGACCAAATAAAACAAGTCTGTCATTGGGTAAAAGGTCTTAGGATGCCTGATGGATATTCTTCTAACTTGTCAAGGTGTGTTGATGTGAATAGGGGAAAGCTCATTGGGATGAAAAGTCATGACTGCCATGTGTTTATGGAATGCTTACTTCCTATAGCGTTTAGTTCTTTACCGTCTCATGTTCTGAATCCCATTACAGAGATAAGTCATTTCTTTAGAGATTTGTGTTCTACAACATTGAACAAGGATGACCTGGCGAAGATGGAAGAAAACATTCCAATCATTCTGTGCAAGATGGAGAGAATATTTCCTCCCTCATTCTTTGATTCTATGGAACATCTCCCTATCCATCTTCCATATGAGGCACGACTTGGTGGACCAGTCCACTATAGGTGGATGTACCCATTTGAAAGGTACCCATATGACATGTTATTGTTCAATTTACCAGGCATAATTCAAAAACCCTAACACATCAATTTCAAATTTGTAGGTTCATGGGATATGCTAAGCGTTCAGTAAAGAATAAGGCTAGGGTTGAAGGATCTATTTGCGCATCATACTTGCACAGAGAAACAACTCATTTTTGTTCCCACTATTTCAAAAACTTCATGTTAACACCACAAAGCAGTAGAAATGAAGTAGACATTGAAATAGAAAACTTTACGACAACATTATCAGTGTTTCACCAACCTGGCCGTCCTTCTGGAAGGGAATCAACACAATGGTTAAGTGATGAAGAATTGAGATCAGCTCATGTTCATGTATTGATCAATTGCAATGAAGTTGAACCTTACCTTCAGTAAGCCTCCAAAATAAATTATATTTCCCAATTCTTTCATTTGATATAATTAATTTTCTTTGATCTAATCTGGACGTACATGTCGACAGCTCATTCTTACATGTCTATCAACTATCTGAGTCAAACAGTTCGACATACGTACATGCTAATTTCCCATTGTGGTTCAGGCAAAAAGTACGACTTCCTATCATTCATACACATTCATTTCTTCCTTAATTTTTTAAGATTACATTGTTGAATAGTTTCATATCGTGAATGGTTGTAGGTTCATAACGATCCTTTAAGTGTGAGAAACCAACATCTTAGAGATTTATCACTTGGTCCTTTAAGGTGTGTAAAGGAATGGCACACCTTCTTTGCTGATGGATACAAATTTCATACCCATGCATGGAGTCAGGGCAAGAGGACAATAAATAGTGGGGTTCATGTTAAAGGGCTAATAGAAGGAGGTCAAGATGATTTTTATGGTGTCATTAAACACATCTATGAGTTGGAATACAATTCAACAACCACTGAAAAGAAAATTGTATTATTTTATTGTGATTGGTTTGATCCATCGAGAGTAGGTACAAGGGTGGATTCAAAGTATGGCATTGTGGATATTCGAATGGATAAAAGATATGTGTTGTTTGATCCTTTTATCATTGCACATAATGTACAACAAGTGTATTATGTACCATATCCTACATCACACACGGACAAACGAGGTTGGTGTGTTGCGATAAAAACGAAGCCTAGAGGTCGCATTGATTCTAATGATGTAGAAGCCGATGTGCCATACCAAGTGGAGGAAATGTCACATGTTAATGACATCATTGAAGTTGAAGAAGTAGTCCAATTACAAGATGTAGAAGCTGGTCTTGAAGAAGTTGACCCTAACAATATTTCATCATTTCAAGGGCAAATAGATGAAGATACAACGGAATCAGAAGAATACAATGCAGAAGGACAGGGTGAAGATGACAATGAAGATGAATTTCATAGTTCTAGCACTGAATAGAGTTAGGGTGTATTGCTCCTTATTTTTGTCGCTTTATTATAATGTTGTCCACAATCTTAAGACTTATCAATGTAACTCTTTTGTTAAACATTTACTAATAGAGTTTTATTGGAAAGTGATGAGTCGTTATTTCTTGAATTATATTTAGTTTATTACACTTAAATAAACCAGGGAATTGTGTTTAATTGTTTGTTATTTCCCCTGTTTTCCGAATTCCGCTTAATTTGGTCGGAAATTTGTAATTGTGCTAATTTGGATTTTCTGAGTTGATTAAGTACATTTTTGAAATGCAGGAAAATTTCGGAAATACATTTTGGGACATCAGGAAGAATGCCAAATAAATTCAAGACTCTCCAGACAGACATTTTTGAATTAATTAAATTGTAATTCAGTAGTTTAGAATTTCTGTATCAACTTTTACATTTTGGGTCAATTTTTGGTAAACTAGTTTAGACTCAAAAATTAGAAGTTAATGACTTGGACCCTAGGGTTTTAGTGTGTGGACCCTACCCTAAAAAAGGGACACACGGCCTTAAAACAAAAGGCAGCCGCCACTTGACCGGGACACACTTTCTTTCATTTTTTTTCTGAACCTTAGTTTTTTCCGAAACGCTGTTGTTTTTGAGAATGAAGGAAGAACAAATATTCTCTTTTTCTTTGAGGATGAAACAGTGATTCATTGTGCCTTTGTTTTATTCTGCTACACTATGCACGTTATTTAGTTTTTTTGGCTTGGAGAAATGGTGATTTAACTAGAGCGGGGCGCTGATTCCAGTAGCTGCACGGAGAAGGAGCTGATTCCAATTCAGAAGAAGCTTGTGCAGGCTGCAGTGTTGAGCTGGAAGAATGAAGAGCAGCTTGTTACTCCTCTTTGCTGATTTATTCATGGAGCAAATGAAGCAAGCACGCGTGCTGCCACGTCCAGTAAAAGAAGCGCAAAGGTGAATTGGTCTAGCTCATGCGGTGCTGGAATTAACTTTCTTTGCTGGACAGGAGCGGATTCCATCTTGGAAGAGAGGATTGATTTCTATTGAAGTTTGATGCACGGCTGGAAGCATGAAGCGGTGATTCTCGGCACATGAGGAGCTGATTTGAAGAAAAACAATGGTGTGAACGGTGCTGGAATGAAGGGTAACAGCTGGAAGCATTAAAGGGTAGCAAATGATGATTTTTGGTGGAGAATAGCACGGAGATTAGGTGGGCGGTCCAGCAGCAATTTGGAAGTGAATGTTGGTTTATTGCAGCAGCTCACGGGATTTGATTCTTGGATAAGGAGAATGAGAGGAGCACGTTGTTATGAATAGGGAAGGTGCTGGAATGATCTTTTTGAGTTTCTCAATGAAATGAAAAAGATTCACTTTGCTTTTCAATTGAAAAATCGGTGCAGCATGTGTTACGGTTTGGTGAATGAACGGTGATAGTGTTGATTGATGGTGCAGAGGTATTTTGTAGCTGTAATGTGTAGGAAGTGGTCACGGCAATTGCTGAAAAGAATATCCATTTGCATAAAAAAAATAAGAAAAGGTGCCAAGGATTTCTGGAAGAAAACGTGGAGTTGGGTGTGTCTCGGTGTGCAGTGAAATCACGGTCTGGAAGCATTTATTTTTTTATTACCTTTGCTGGAAGAAGGAGCATGTTGATTGGCTGGAGTGGTGTTCACGTCCCATCATAGGGGTTCGGTCACATGGAAGCATTTATTCCACTTTGAAAAGGAATATTTAATCTTTTAGATGGAGAAAAGGGTGTGCATGGGGACAATTATCTAGAGGCAGTAGCGCCATTTAATTTGGAGAGAAGAATGAATTTGTTTTCTTCTGAAAGCACACACACATGAACAGTGGAAGAAACATTCCAGCAGGTTGTTTGTCAAGCGTATTCACGGGGGAAACTGCAGTAGGTGTCACGGCTTGGTGCAGCTGCCACGTGAAGCATTGCATTTTATTTCTCTGAGCATTTTTCATTTGATGGGAGTAGGTGTGTGTCACGGTCTATGGTAGAGAAAAATTTATTTTCTGTTACTTTGTTTGGTTAAAATATTTTATATCATGTTGAGTTGATTTTCTTCTTTTTGGTTGTGAATGCGTAGGATAAATGACAACATTGTGTATTTAATGTTTTAGTGTAACCGTTGCATGTTTACAGCTTGAATTGTGTTTGGGTATTTATCTGTTGTAATTTCCATTTTAATGTTTTTATTCATGTTCGGTTGTGTTTAATTCCCAGTTTTAATTTAGTTTATTTCCAATCCCAAGAACACTTTCAAACCCCCCCCCCCCACTACGTTTTTGATCTGAGACTGAACCACAATTTGGTCCTTGAGAGACGACCTAGGAGTCACTTCCTAGTCTATACTGCATTCTTTTATGCACAACTTTTGTTGGGAGGTGCGACCCTTCCATCAAAATGGCGCCGTTGCCGGGGACCAACGGTTCAGTTTTAGGTCTTTTGTGTTGATAATGTATTGTTTGTGTGTTGTGTTTTGTCTTGTATGTTTGAGTGTGTGTGATTTGTTTGTTTAGGTTGTTTTTTGTGTTCAAAATTTTTGTGATATCGTTTCATGATTTTAGGGTGTTGTGACTTAGTGCATGACTAGGGGAAATCCTGGGCCTATACCACCCTTTGATCCTGAGATTGATAGAACTTTTCATAGGTTAGCTAGGCATTCTAGAAATTTATCTTTAGAGTCTATTTTTGAGTCTGTTCCATTGGATACTGTGCATCCCACTGCTGAGTACTTTGTGCATACTGCATCTACTGCATCTGTTGCATCTGCACGTGATTCTGATTCTGATTCTGTTGTTTTTCACACTGAGAACAATATGGCACAACCTCCACCTCGCGAGAGGACTTTTAGGGAGATGGCTGCACCTGATTTCGATATCGAAAGCTTGTGCATCCAATATCCTGATGAGGACGTTCCATTTGTTCTCAAGACTGGACTGATCCATTTGTTGCCCAAGTTTCATCGTCTTGCAGGTGAGAGTCCTCATAAGCATTTGAAGGAATTCCACATTGTCTGTTCTAGTATGAAACCACATGATGTTCCTGAAGAGCACATCTTCTTGAAGGCATTTCCTCATTCATTGGAAAATGTTGCTAAGGATTGGTTGTATGGTTTGGCGCCTAGATCCGTCACCAGCTGGGATGATCTGAAGAGGCTGTTCTTAGATAAATTTTTTCCAGCAGCCCGGACCACAGCTATCAGAAAAGACATAACTGGGATTAGGCAGCTTGGTGGAGAGAACTTATATGAGTATTGGGAAAGATTCAAGACACTTTGTGCTAGCTGTCCCCACCATCAGATACCTGAGCATCTCCTTGTCCAGTATTTCTATGAGGGTTTGAACAACATGGACCGTGGTATGATTGATGCTGCCAGTGGTGGAGCTATTGGAGACACCACACCTGCTGAGGCCAGGCAATTGATTGAGAAGATGGCCTCCAACTCCCAGCAGTTTAGCACCAGGAATGATGCCATTGTGGTGAGGGGCGTACATGATGTTGTTGCCCAGTCTTTATCAGCTGTTGAAAGCAAGTTGGAAGGAAAGATTGACTCTCTTACGAAGTTGGTGACACAGTTGACTACCAACCAGAGATCTGCAGCTCCATCTGCATCTGTTGCACGGCTATGTGCTATTTGTCCTTCCAGTGACCACTATACAGATGCTTGTCCTTCTTTGCAGCACTCTGCTGCCTCTGATGCGCCTCAGGCTTATGCTACGAACATCTACAACAACAGGCAACAACAATAGCAAAATCATGACTTATCCAGCAACAGGTACAACCCAGGGTGGAGGAATCACCCCAATTTGAGATGGAACAATGCGCCACAACATCAACAGCAGGCACCACCTTTCCAGAATGCTGGAGCACCTAACAGATATGTGCCTCCACCAATGCAACAACACCAGAGGCAACAACAACAGGAGCAACAAGAGGCACCTGCCCAACCAGTTGCCCAACCTTCCACTTCGTCTGAACCTTCATTGGAAGAGTTAGTGAGACAGATGACTATGCAAAACCTGCAGTTTCAGCAGGAGACTAGAGCTTCCATACAGAGTCTCACTAACCAGATGGGTCAGATGGCTACTCAGATAAACCAGGCGCAGTCTCAGAATTCGGATAAGTTACCATCCCAGACTGTGCAGAACCCAAGGAATGTGAGTGCCATAACCCTTAGATCAGGGAAGCAGATTTTTATGCCTTCAGAGCCCGCTTCTACACCTACACCCATGCCCGCTACTTGTCCTAGAAAGAACGACCATGACAGTCCGAGCAAGGCATTTGAGGTGGGTGAATCTTCTTCTCCAGCCGGTGGTTCTTCTTCAAGTGGATCTTCTCCCTCTTCCACCACCACCGCTGCCGCACCTTCTCCATTGGTTGACCGACCTATCCCTCTACCATTCCCTTCACGGGCACTTCCTAGGAAAAAGATGGAAGATGTGGATAAGGAAATTCTGGAGACCTTCAGGAAGGTAGAGGTGAACATACCTCTACTTGATGCCATCAAGCAGATACCGAAGTGTGCCAAATTCTTGAAGGAGTTGTGCACACACAAGAGGAAGATGAAGGGAAATGAGAGGATTAGCATGGGAAGGAATGTATCTGCGCTTATTGTTAAGTCGGTCCCGCACATCCCTGAAAAGTGCAAGGACCCAGGTATATTTTGCATTCCTTGTGTGATTGGAAACAATAAATTTGAAAATGCCATGCTTGATTTGGGTGCTTCTGTTAATGTCATGCCTTTGTCTATATATGCATCTTTGTCTCTTGGTCCTTTGCAAACCACGGGTGTGGTCATTCAGTTGGCCAATAGGAGTGTTACCCACCCAGCAGGTTTCATAGAGGATGTCTTGGTTAGGGTTGGTGAATTGATTTTTCCTGCTGACTTTTATGTTTTGGAAATGGAGGAGGGATTCTCTCATGGATCCGCTCCCATTATCTTAGGCAGGCCATTCTTGAAAACTGCCCGAACTAAGATTGATGTGTATGCTGGAACTTTGTCTATGGAATTTGCTGATATTGTTGTTCATTTTAATATCCTTGATGCAATGAAATTTCCAGCTGAGGACCATTCTCTGTTTAGGATCGATGCATTGGATGACATTATTGATAAATATGTTGTTGATGATTTTGATTCTTTGCATAAGAAAGAGCATTCTTTTCTATCTTCTCTACATACATGCATTGAATCTGAATTTGAGAATGATGTTGATTTTGAAGAGAATTTTGATATCCATGATGTTGATGATGTTTTTGATATGGATGATGTTGATAATGAAATTGTCATGGATATGGATTTGGAGCTTGATGGGATAGGTGTTCCGCCTTTACCTGTGAATTCTTTGGAGTCAGAATGCACTAACCACTTTGTAGGAAGTACAAATGAATCTGACTTGCAGGCACCTACTCTTGAGTTGAAACAACTCCCAGATAACCTCAAGTACATGTACTTGGAGGATGATCAGAAGAAACCGGTGATCATTTCCACCTCCCTTGATTCTGTTCAAGAGGAGAAGTTGCTTGGTGTGCTGAGGAAGCACAAGAAGGCCATTGGTTGGAGTTTGGCTAACATACCTGGTATTAGCCCATCCACATGCATGCATAGAATTCTTTTGGAAGATGGGGCAAGGCCAGTGAGACAGCCACAAAGAAGGCAAAACCCCGTGATCATGGACGTCATCAAGAAGGAGGTGACCAAACTTTTGCAAGCTGGGATCATCTACCCTATTTCAGACAGTCAGTGGGTTAGCCCCATCCATGTTGTGCCCAAGAAAACAGGCCTCACTGTGGTGAAGAATGAGAGGGATGAGCTTATCCCAGCTAGAGTGCAGAACAGTTGGAGAGTCTGCATTGACTATAGGAGGCTCAACCAAGCAACCAGGAAAGATCATTTCCCCCTGCCATTCATTGATCAGATGCTGGAGCGCCTGGCAGGTAAATCTCATTATTGTTTTCTTGATGGTTTTTCTGGTTACTTTCAAATAAATATTGCTCCTGAGGATCAAGAAAAAACCACATCACCTGCCCCTTTGGCACTTTTGCCTATAGGAGGATGCCCTTTGGTCTATGCAACGCCCCTGGTACCTTCCAGCGATGCATGCTTAGCATTTTTAGCGACTTTCTTGAGAATTGCATAAAGGTGTTTATGGATGATTTTACTGTGTATGGATCCTCCTTTGATGCATGTTTAGATAGTCTGGAAAAAGTTTTGAAAAGATGCATAGAAACAAACCTTGTTCTCAATTTTGAGAAATGTCACTTCATGGTTGGACAAGGTTTGGTTCTAGGGCATATCATTTCTGAAAAGGGAATAGAGGTAGACCCTGCTAAGATATCTGTGATTTCGCAGTTGCCTTACCCCTCTTGCGTGCGAGAGGTGCGATCTTTTCTTGGACATGCAGGTTTCTACAGGCGCTTCATCAAAGATTTCAGCAAGAAGGCGCTTCCCTTGTCCAGACTGCTGCAGAAAGACATTGACTTTTCTTTTGATGACAAATGCAAGCAGGCGTTTGACTGCCTGAAGGAAGCTTTGACCACCGCCCCTATCATTCAGGCACCGGATTGGACAGCCCCATTTCAGGATACCTGTGTGATGCGTCTAATTATGCATTAGGGGTTGTCTTGACACAGAAAATTGACAAGCTGCCGAGAGTGATCTACTATGCTTCACGCACTTTGGATGTTGCCCAGGCAAATTATACCACCACTGAAAAAGAGTTGTTGGCAATTGTTTTTGCCCTTGATAAGTTTAGGTCATATTTGCTTGGATCACCTGTTATTGTGTATACTGACCATGCAACTCTTAAGTTTCTGTTGAAAAAGGCGGAGTCAAAGCCTAGATTGATCAGGTGGTTGCTACTGCTCCAAGAGTTTGACTTGCAAATTGAAGACCGGAGTGGAGCACGAAATTTGGTTGCAGACCACCTAAGCCGGATTGAAAAAGCTGGGAATGAAGCTGATGTGTTGCCCATACAGGATACCTTTCCTGACGAGAGTTTGTTGATGATTTCTTACTCTCACCCCACTCCTTGGTTTGCACACATTGTAAATTATTTGGTTGCTTCTGTTTTTCCTCCTTCAGCATCATGTGCTCAGATTGCTAAAATTAAGAGTGATGCTAAGTATTATGTTTGGGATGACCCATATCTGTGGAAGTTGTGCAGTGACCAGGTTACTAGGAGATGCATTCCGGACCATGAGATTGACTCGGTCCTGCAGTTTTGTCATGCCTCCTCACCTGGTGGTCATCTGGGGATACAGAGAACAGCTTGCAGGGTGCTTGACTGTGGTTTCTATTGGCCTTCCATCTTCAAAGATGCGGAGAAGATTTGCAGCACTTGCGAGCCTTGTCAGAGAGCAGGAGGATCAATTTCACAAAGACAAGAGATGCCTCAACAACCTATGTTGTTCTGTGAGGTGTTTGATGTATGGGGTATAGATTTCATGGGTCCTTTTCCTGTTTCTTTTGGTTTCTCTTATATTCTCCTTGTTGTGGATTATGTTTCAAAATGGGTGGAAGCTAGAGCCACCAGGACTAATGATGCTCGGGTTGTTGTAGATTTTGTTATATCTCACCTCTTTTGCAGGTTTGGAGTGCCTAGAGCAATTGTTAGTGATCAAGGAACCCATTTTTGCAACAGATCCATGCAAGCTTTGCTCAAGAAATATGGGGTGACGCACAGAGTTTCTACACCTTACCACCCCCAAACAAATGGGCAGGCTGAGATCTCCAACAGGGAGATTAAGAGGATTTTGGAGAAGATTGTCCAACCCAACAGGAAAGATTGGAGTAATAGGTTGGACGATGCTCGTTGGGCTCACAGGACAGCTTACAAAGCACCGATAGGGATGTCTCCCTACCGGGTTGTCTTCGGAAAAGCATGTCACCTACCGGTCGAGATTGAGCATCGGGCATATTGGGCTGTGAAGATTTGCAACTTCTCCATGGACCAAGCTGGAGAGGAAAGGAAGTTGCAACTGAATGAATTGGATGAGATCCGATTGGAGGCATATGAGAACTCGAAGTTCTACAAGGAAAGGACAAAGAAGTTCCATGATAGTTCTATTGTTAGAAAGGACTTCGAGGTTGGCCAACAGGTTTTGTTGTATAACTCTAGACTCGGCCTCATGGGTGGTAAGTTGAGATCAAAATGGACTGGACCTTTTGTTGTGACTAATGTTTATCCTTATGGTGCAGTAGAGATCCAAGGTCCATCTACAGCTAAAAGCTTCAAGGTGAACGGGCATAGACTGAAGCCTTTCCTCAGCAACCCTTCTTTAGTGGATGTAGTGGTGGAGGAGACGTCTTTGGTCCACCCCACCTATCCTCCCATCTGACTCAGGGAGTTTCTTTTCTCCTTCCCTCCTCCCTTTTATTGCACTTTGTCGATATCTGATGATTGTTCTGATTGTTTGATCTACTGATTGTGACACACTGAGGACATTGTGTCGTTTAAGTGTGGTCTATTAGGGGAGGTTGTTTCTTTGTTCATGTTTCGGTTTTTATGTAGTTTGTTGTGTCTTGTGTACAGTTTTGCACGCTTTTCGTAAATTCTGGATTGGGGTTAGGTTGTCAGTTTTCCTTCACTTCATTGATACTCTGAGATGTTGGATTCCTTGCTTTTCTTTGCTTGGAAGATTATCATGATGTTTGAGAGTTGAATTGATTGTGACAGAATTACACTGTGTGAGATTTGAGCCACTTTATGTTCTTTCTTGTGTGTGATATGTCTCTTGATTGCTTGCACATATGCCTTGGCTTGACTCTTGTTGATAATTCTTGATTGATATGCATGTTTGGAAGTGATAAAGGCAGTTTTGTTCTTGAGCCTCTCTAGCCAAATAAGCTTACCTTGTTCTAATCCTTTGAAAACCCTTTTTGAGCCTATACTTTCCCCCATTTCTTTATTCCGAATGCTCATACACTAGCCCTAAGTGAAAAACCATGATTACCTTAACCTTAGGGAATTTTGGAGCTTTGGAAGTGTTTTGGGAACAAGTGTGGTCTCTTGGGGGTTTCTGATGAGTTGGCTAGTTGGTTCCTCTCTTGTTTTGTTTTGGTAAATATATGTGTATCTTGTCTTTTACAGTTTTGTTTTGAAAAGGGAGAAAAGAAAAGAGACAGGATGAAAAAAAAAAGAGAGCAGAAAAATAGTGAAAAAAAAATGTGTGAATAATTGTGGATAATGGAGTCAAGAAGAGGATGGAATTAGAGGTTGTGGGTGTGTTTGAATGTGTTTACACTTGTTCCCCATTGCTCCTCTGTTCCTTATGGTTTGTAGCTTCTTATCCAGATATATCCTCCCTTGTCCTTGGCCCCATTACAACCATGAAAAGACCTTTTGATTTGAACATGCGTATGTGCTTGAGTGTTGATATTAGAGGCTTGCCAAGTCTATTTGTGATTGCTTTCTTGAGTGCATTGAGTGACATTGATTTACCTTAAACACTTGAGAGAAACACTGATTGTGTGCATCTGTGAGGCTCTGTTGCTTTTGATTAATCTCTTGAACGGATTGAATGTTTTCCTTGTACTGAACTGTTTGGATGATTCTTTGAGTATTTGCTTTCATTGACTCTGTGTGGGATTCTGCCTATACCTTTTACCGTCCAGATTTTGTGAGAATTGTGCAACTGTGTTCCTGTTTTGGAGTCTTTGTTGTCTGTCTGTCGAGTCTGTGTCAGCTCCCTGATGTTTGAGTGTTCCCTGGTTTTCGTTTTGGTTTTGCCCAGGAGTGCAAAAGACTAAGTGTGGTCTATTTTGATGAGTCGTTATTTCTTGAATTATATTTAGTTTATTGCACTTAAATAAACCAGGGAATTGTGTTTAATTGTTTGTTATTTCCCCTGTTTTCCGAATTCCGCTTAATTTGGTCGGAAATTTGTAATTGTGCTAATTTGGATTTTCTGAGCTGATCAAGTACATTTTTGAAATGCAGGAAAATTTCGGAAATACATTTTGGGACATCAGGAAGAATGCCAAATAAATTCAAGACTCTCTAGACAGACATTTTTGAATTAATTAAATTGTAATTCAGTAGTTTAGAATTTCTGTATCAACTTTTACATTTTGGGTCAATTTTTGGTAAACTAGTGATGGGGAAGTGCATACCTAGAGAGAATATACTAAATGACATTTAAGAAATGGAAGAGAAATTAAAAATGGAAGAGATTAGAGAAAAGGAAACTTAGGAAATGAAGATGCGCCACTTGAACAAGCTTCCAAGATAAGCATCATGAAGAGGACCGCCACTTGCTTGAGCAAGATAAGGCCTGCCCAAATTTGGGACTTTAGAGACAGAATTCTATCTCAAAGAAGAATGCAAGATTGCAATTCAACTCAAATTTCATTCAATGCAAAGGTGTACAAAAAGGAGACCCCTAAGCCTTCTTATATAACCTTTGGAGTGAGCTAAGATGCAAGATCTAGGAGATGTGGGACTTTTGAAGGTGTAGTCCGTCCAGCAGCTGCTGCAGGTCTTCTAGGGACTTTTGAGTCCCACATTGCTCAATTCTCTCCACTCCAAAGGGTTTATAAGGCAACTAGTTCTCCTATAGTTCAAAACATGAAAACTAGCTATGCTGCTAACTCCTACACGCCTAGAATGCTCACTTTCTCTTCTCTTCTTTTTAAGATCAAGCCATGGATAGTCCCACATTGCTTGTTCTTAAAGAGAAAGAAGAGTTTATAAGCAATTATTCACAAGAACTAAGAGAAAGAAATCAAAAGGCAAATACACGCCCAAAGAGAACCTATTCTACTTTTTTTGATACAAACGTGTAAAGAAGACAAGAAGTAAAATGATTCCCTTTAGTCATGCTTCTTGTTATCCTTTTATTCTCTTCATTACTTGGCCCATCCATGATCACATCATCCCCCCCAGGTTGGAGAGGATTCGACCACGAATCTGTGAAATCTGCAAAAGGAGAAAGATCAGCAACATTAAAAGTAGGATGTACAGTATAAGTGTTAGGCAAATCAATCTCATATGCATTATCATTTATTTTGCGGAGGACTTGAAAAGGACCATCGCCTCTAGGATTGAGTTTGGATTTCCGTTGCGAAGGAAATCTATCCTTGCGCAAATGAACCCATACCCAATCACTAGGAGAGAAAGTAACCTTTTTCCTACACTTATTGACACTAGATGCATGCTTTTGATTGGTGTGTTCAATGCGCGTCTTAACTCGACTATGCAAATCTTTAATGAATTGTGCTTTGGACACACCATCTAAGCACATGGACTCAAGGTCGGGAAGGGGAAGAAGATCCAATGGAGTAAGGGGATTAAACCCATAGACAATGTGAAAAGGAGAATGAGTGGAAGTAGAGTTGACAACCCTATTATAAGAGAACTCAATATGGGGTAGCAACTCTTCCCACTGGCGTGGATTGCCCTCAAGACAACATCTCAACAATTGTCCCAAAGTTCTATTAGTCACCTCAGTCTGAGCATCGGTTTGTGGATGACAAGTTGTAGAGAAAAGAAGTTTAGTACCCAACTTGTTCCACAAAGATCGCCAGAAATGACTAAGGAACTTGGAATCTCTATCAGAAACTATTGTCTTAGGCAAACCATGCAGTCGAACAACCTCTCTAAAAAATAAATTAGCAATGTACTGCATCATCTACTTTGTGGCAGGGAATAAAGTGTGCCATCTTTGAAAAACGGTCCACTACCACAAAGATAGAATCCATCCCTCGCTGTGTCCTAGGTAAGCCCAAAACAAAATCCATAGAAATGTCAACCCAAGGACTACTAGGCACGGGTAAAGGAGTATACAAGCCATGAGGGTGGGTGGTGGATTTAGCATGCTTACATGGAATGCATTGACTACAAAACTTAGCTACATGTTTATGCATATGTGGCCAATAGAAATGCTCATGAAGAATAGCTAAAGTTTTTGCAATCCCAAAGTGCCCCATCAAACCTCCCTCGTGTGCTTCCTTAATTAAAAGAAGTCGCAATGAGCTCTTGGGCACACAAAGGCATTTATTTTTGAAAAGAAAACCATTGCTAATGAAAAAATCCTTGTGTGGTCCATGAGTGCATTGGTTAAACAAAGAAGAGAAATCACTATCATCTTGATACAATTCCTTTATGTGATCAAACCCAAGAAACTTGGTTTCAAGAGTAGTCAAAAGAGTATGTCGTCTTGATAGTGCGTCCGCAACTACATTAGAAGAACCCTTCTTGTGTTTGATTACATAAGGAAATTGTTCTAAGAATTCCACCCACTTAGCATGTCTCTTATTGAGCTTGCCTTGGCTTTTCAAATGTTTTAGAGTTTCATGATCACTATGTATCACAAACTCTTTGGAAAGTAAGTAATGTTGCCAAGTTTGCAAAGCTCGAATAAGAGCATATAATTCCTTATCATAAGTGGAATAATTTAAGTGACTTCCTTTAAGCTTCTCACTAAAGTAAGCAATAGGGTGTCCTTCTTGAAGAAGCACGGCCCCAATGCCTACATTAGAAGCATCACACTCAACTTCAAATGACTTAGAAAAGTCGGGTAAGGCTAAAATGGGAGCATGAGTTAACTTGTCTTTAAGGACTTGAAAACTCTTTTGTTGTTCATCCCCCCACTTAAAACCAACATCCTTCTTTACTATGTCACTTAAAGGAGCGGCGAGAGAAGAGAAATTAGGCACAAAGCGACGGTAAAAACTAGCTAGGCCATGAAAACTCCTCACATCCTTGATGTTTTGAGGAATAGGCCATTCCCTAATAGCATCAATTTTGGAGGATTCGACTTTAACTCCTTGGGAGCTAATAACAAAGCCTAGAAAAACTACTTGCTCCATGCCAAAGATGCACTTCTCTAAATTAGCAAACAATGATGCCTCCCTTAAAGCTTGAAGAACACTCCTAACATGCATGCAATGTTCATCTAGAGACACACTATAAATGAGAATGTCATCAAAATAGACCACTACATATTTGCCTATGAAAGGTCTTAAAACATGATGCATGAGACGCATGAATGTGCTAGGAGCATTAGTCAAACCAAAAGGCATGACAAGCCACTCATATAGTCCAAATTTGGTTTTAAAAGCGGTTTTCCATTCATCCCCTTCTTTAATTCGAATTTGATTATATCCGCTCTTAAGATCAATTTTGGAAAATATAGTGGATCCATGAAGCTCATCTAATAAATCATCTAACCTAGGAATGGGATGCCTATACTTAATGGTGATGTTATTAATGGCCCTACAATCTGTGCACATGCGCCATGAACCATCTTTCTTAGGAACAAGTATGACCGGCATAGCACATGGACTCATGCTATCTCGCACCCACCCTTTGGACAACAACCCCTCTACTTGTCTTTGTATTTCTTGTGTTTCCATGGGGTTTGTTCTATAGGCTGGACGGTTTGGAAGAGAAGCTCCTGGTAGAAAATCAATTTGGTGTTCAATTCCTCTAATAGGTGGTAAACCATTTGGAGGATCTTGAAACACATCTTGGAACTCCTCTAGCAAACTATCTAGCTTGGAAGACGTAATAATAGGAGTGGATGTAAGACATTGGGACGGAACAACACAAAAGATAGGTTCCCTCTTTTCAATAACTTTAACTACCTCTTTATGAGAGATGAGGAGATTATTCTTGACCTTCTCCTTTTCTTCACCTCTCTTGGACTTCATGATGAGGTGGTCCTCATGTATTTCCTTTGGAGTGAGAGGTTTTAATATGACCTTGCGTCCTTGGTAAGTGAATGTCATCCTATTAGTAAGACCATCATGTTGAACATTTCTATCAAATTGCCATGGTCTTCCTAATAGAATGTGAGTTGCTTCCATGGGTACAACATCACAAAGAACCTCATCTTGATACTTGCCAATAGAAAAGGAAATATGGACTTGCTTATTGACCAAGATTTCACCCTCCTCACTTAACCATTGAAGTTTGTATGGCTTGGCATGCGCAATAGTGGGTAGCTTGAGCTTTTCCACTACACGTGTGCTAGCTACATTAGTGCATGGAGCAAACCTTGCTAGCTATAAGACATCTAGTGTGAAAAATATTTTCTCTTTGAGTGGTGTCAAAGTCCGTGTGGACTTGACCCAAGAGACGTCTTATAACTAGTAGGTCGCCATCAAATGGAACCTTGTACTCATCTTCACTAGAGGAAGAAGAAGAGTGAGAAGTGTGTGAAGGTGAAGAAGGAGGAGAATCATCGGTGACAACCTCTTCTCCCCTAATGCACATTGCCCTCTTGTTTGGGCATGCAGATGCAATGTGACCATGACCTAAGCACTTAAAACATTTGACTTGACTAGGTCGCGTTGGTGACTTAGGTTTAGAAGAAGAAGGCGCGGGGTTAGTAGAAGATGGCCGAGATTTATGAGGAATCTCTCTAGAAACATCCTTTTCTTTGTCCCTTGATGATGAGGTTTTGTAAAAATTATCTTTTGAAGAAGTGGAAAATTTGTTGCGGTAGGACTCTTTTCTTAAAATTTGTCTCTCTACTTTCATAGCCCGATGTACCACAACATCTAAATCCTCATCATCATGGAGTTCTACAACATCTTGGATGTTTCTATTGAGACCGCTAATAAATCTAGCTATTTTCGCGTGGTCAGTCTCATTAGTGTTAGTATGGTATAAGAGCACTTCGAGCTCACGCGCATATTCCTCCACACTTCGTCTACCCTGAGTAAGCCGTTGGAGCTTAATCAGGAGGTCCCTATGGTAGTATGGAGGTACGAATCGCTGGTACAACAAGCACCGAAAATGTTCCCAAGAGCTCGCGGGTGAGCCCCTGGTAATGTTCATCCTAGTTAGCCATTGCATGGCGTATCCCTCTAAAGCTAAAGTAGCTAACTTTACACGCAAATGTCCATCTACATCATACAAACTAAAAACTTGTTCTACTTTAGCTATCCACTCTAAAAATACACTAGGATCGATATCTCCCTTGAAACTTGGCAAAGACAACTTTGGCATTGCAAGGTTGGGATCCAAAGCTTTGTCTTCTTGCTTTTTCTTGGATGAACCATGCTCATGACCATGAGATTGCTTCCCTTTAGCCTTTGTGTCCGCGTCTAACCGCTTGCTCATAGCATCAAGTTGATGTTGCATTTGTTGGAAAGCCTTCATCACATCAAACTTGCTAGAAGGACTTCCATGGGGGCTATCGCCATGAAATGAAGCACGGCTGGAACCTGCAGACATGGTAAGGCAACAACCACAAAAAACTAACACCAAAAACAGGTTAGAACCAATGAAAAATCACGGCAATACAACAGCCACAATTCTGGTCACGGTTTCACTCAAATAAAGCAATGAAATGGTTCAAAACTCACGGCAAGTGTCTCAAAAAAAGGAAAGGGCAGCACCCTTCTTTTAAGATAGTAAAATGTCTCACAAGTCCACTTTGAGAGCACTAACTCAAGTCCAAAGCAAATGGAAAGATGTACAATCCACTTTAATGCAAAGAAGCCAAATCAAGACAGCACATGGTAGAGGCCAAAGAAAGAATGAAAACTACAAGACAAATGATGAAAATGGAACCTAAAAAATCAAGAAACTTGGCACAAAAACAAGGAGGCAACACTCTAATGATTTTATGAAGACAAAACAGCAAGAAAATGGAGTCAAAACAGTGGCACAAAATGAACAAGACAGCAAAGAAATTTACACAACCAAGAAGCAAGTCACACCAAAATTCTATGCATACATGAAGAGTAAGATCTAGCAATGGATGGAATTAATTTGGCAAACTTCAAACCTATATATTCTGTAATTTTATGACAAAAGAGGCTCCAAAATTAGCTATCAAACACACCAAAACAGTGGGCAAACTTCTCAGCCAGACTAGCACAAAACAGCAACCAAATTTGGTGTTGGTTTGATTTTTATTTTAATCATACAGAACTGATATCACTAGTCTCGGCCAAGGAGGATTTAATTGAGTATGTGTATTTGATTAAAGCTAAAATTGGATGTAAGTAATGCCTCTACTAATACAGAACATACAAGCAAAGTCTACACACTTAAATCCTAAGTTGATCAAACTCAATTCAGCATACAAAAACCAAGATGCAACAAGAATTATTTGCTAGAAAACTCCTAAGGAGGAAACACATATGACTCAAAATCAAAGCTAAGAAGCAAGAAAAGACACATACACTCCAGCCAAGACAAGAAATTAAAGCTGGAACAAACAAACAAAAGGAAATAGGACACCTACTTGTTGAAGACCTCCAATAGCATTGTTGCTGTTTGATGAAATGTCTACTTGCACAAGGCTCTGGACAGCCACGGTTTAGTCCCTCAAAGCATTGATTTGAAGTGTTGATTCCTTGCTTAAGAGTATTGAGAGGGTGTAGCAACGTCCAGGGAGCAATTCCAGCCACCAAAATGTCCAAACAGCCAACAACAAAGCAAAACAGAGGAGTATTAATTCAACAGCAGAAAACTGGATGAACACATGGAGAAAAAACTTTACTGGGAACAGTACAGATCGAATTTGAGAAAAGTAAAAATTGTTCATGAAACTAGACATCCAGACGAAACTAGGAAAAAAATTTCATGGAAAACGGACAAGAAATGAAGCTAAAATAAATCATACAAGTTGACTGTATTTTCACGCAGAGGCTGGGCGAGACAGAAAATGGCTCAGCGAAAATGAACATATCTAACCTATTCTACTCTAGCATGCAATTCCTAAGAGATCAAAAACCAAAGGCTCATGATACCACATGATGGGGAAGTGCATACCTAGAGAGAATATACTAAATGACATTTAAGAAATGGAAGAGAAATTAAAAATGGAAGAGATTAGAGAAAAGGAAACTTAGGAAATGAAGATGCGCCACTTGAACAAGCTTCCAAGATAAGCATCATGAAGAGGACCGCCACTTGCTTGAGCAAGATAAGGCCTGCCCAAATTTGGGACTTTAGAGACAAAATTCTATCTCAAAGAAGAATGCAAGATTGCAATTCAACTCAAATTTCATTCAATGCAAAGGTGTACAAAAAGGAGACCCCTAAGCCTTCTTATATAACCTTTGGAGTGAGCTAAGATGCAAGATCTAGGAGATGTGGGACTTTTGAAGGTGTAGTCCGTCCAGCAGCTGCTGCATGTCTTCTAGGGACTTTTGAGTCCCACATTGCTCAATTCTCTCCACTCCAAAGGGTTTATAAGGCAACTAGTTCTTCTATAGTTCAAAACATGAAAACTAGCTATGCTGCTAACTCCTACACGCCTAGAATGCTCACTTTCTCTTCTCTTCTTTTTAAGATCAAGCCATGGATAGTCCCACATTGCTTGTTCTTAAAGAGAAAGAAGAGTTTATAAGCAATTATTCACAAGAACTAAGAGAAAGAAATCAAAAGGCAAATACACGCCCAAAGAGAACCTATTCTACTTTTTTTTATACAAACGTGTAAAGAAGACAAGAAGTAAAATGATTCCCTTTAGTCATGCTTCTTGTCATCCTTTTATTCTCTTCATTACTTGGCCCATCCATGATCACATCAACTAGTTTAGACTCAAAAATTAGAAGTTAATGACTCTGACCCTAGGGTTTTAATGTGTGGACCCTACCCTAAAAAAGGGACACACGGCCTTAAAAAAAAGGCAGCCGCCACTTGACCGGGACACACTTTCTTTCATTTTTTTTCTGAACCTTAGTTTTTTCCGAAACGCTGTTGTTTTTGAGAATGAAGGAAGAACAAATATTCTCTTTTTCTTTGAGGATGAAACAGTGATTCATTGTGCCTTTGTTTTATTCTGCTACACTATGCACGTTATTTAGTTTTTTTTGCTTGGAGAAATGGTGATTTAACTAGAGCGGGGCGCTGATTCCAGTAGCTGCACGGAGAAGGAGCTGATTCCAATTCGGAAGAAGCTTGTGCAGGCTGCAGTGTTGAGCTGGAAGAATGAAGAGCAGCTTGTTACTCCTCTTTGTTGATTTATTCATGGAGCAAATGAAGCAAGCACGCGTGCTGCCACGTCCAGTAAAAGAAGCGCAAAGGTGAATTGGTCTAGCTCATGCGGTGCTGGAATTAACTTTCTTTGCTGGACAGGAGCGGATTCCATCTTGGAAGAGAGGATTGATTTCTATTGAAGTTTGATGCACGGCTGGAAGCATGAAGCGGTGATTCTCGGCACATGAGGAGCTGATTTGAAGAAAAAAAATGGTGTGAACGATGCTGGAATGAAGGGTAACAGCTGGAAGCATTAAAGGGTAGCAAATGATGATTTTTGGTGGAGAATAGCACGGAGATTAGGTGGGCGGTCCAGCAGCAATTTGGAAGTGAATGTTGGTTTATTGCAGCAGCTCATGGGATTTGATTCTTGGATAAGGAGAATGAGAGGAGCACGTTGTTATGAATAGGGAAGGTGCTGGAATGATCTTTTTGAGTTTCTCAATGAAATGAAAAAGATTCACTTTGCTTTTCAATTGAAAAATCGGTGCAGCATGTGTTACGGTTTGGTGAATGAACGGTGATAGTGTTGATTGATGGTGCAGAGGTATTTTGTAGCTGTAATGTGTAGGAAGTGGTCACGGCAATTGCTGAAAAGAATATCCATTTGCATAAAAAAAATAAGAAAAGGTGCCAAGGATTTCTGGAAGAAAACATGGAGTTGGGTGTGTCTCGGTGTGCAGTGAAATCACGGTCTGGAAGCATTTATTTTTTTTATTACCTTTGCTGGAAGAAGGAGCATGTTGATTGGCTGGAGTGGTGTTCACGTCCCATCATAGGGGTTCGGTCACATGGAAGCATTTATTCCACTTTGAAAAGCAATATTTAATCTTTTAGATGGAGAAAAGGGTGTGCACGGGGACAATTATCTAGAGGCAGTAGCGCCATTTAATTTGGAGAGAAGAATGAATTTGTTTTCTTCTGAAAGCACACACACATGAACAGTGGAAGAAACATTCCAGCAGGTTGTTTGTCAAGCGTATTCACGGGGGAAACTGCAGTAGGTGTCACGGCTTGGTGCAGCTGCCACGTGAAGCATTGCATTTTATTTCTCTGAGCATTTTTCATTTGATGGGAGTAGGTGTGTGTCACGGTCTATGGTAGAGAAAAATTTATTTTCTGTTACTTTGTTTGGTTAAAATATTTTATATATGTTGAGTTGATTTTCTTCTTTTTGGTTGTGAATGCGTAGGATAAATGACAACATTGTGTATTTAATGTTTTAGTGTAACCGTTGCATGTTTACAGCTTGAATTGTGTTTGGGTATTTATCTGTTGTAATTTCCATTTTAATGTTTTTATTCATGTTCGGTTGTGTTTAATTCCCAGTTTTAATTTAGTTTATTTCCAATCCCAAGAACACTTTCAAACCCCCCCCCCACTACGTTTTTGATCTGAGACTGAACCACAATTTGGTCCTTGAGAGACGACCTAGGAGTCACTTCCTAGTCTATACTGCATTCTTTTATGCACAACTTTTGTTGGGAGGTGCGACCCTTTCATCAGAAAGCCAGAAACCATGTGACTTCATCTGTTGTTTCAAAATTTAACTTCATTTTTAGTGTTGACAATTTAAAAAAATTATTTATTTAACTTTATTAATTTAGAAAGTGTTTGATAGAAATAGCATTGGTACGCGGGTCGCACCGCATACAAATTTGATTGCATAAAAGAATGCAGTATAGTCTAGGATTTGACTCCTAGGTCGTCTCTCAAGGACCAATATTGTGCGGTTCAATTTGAAGTCAATTACGAATTGGGGGGAGTTTTGACAGTTTGTTTTTGTGTTTTTATATGCAGAAAAAAATGTAAATGTTGAAAGCAGTAAATTAACAAACCGTAAAAATAAAACAGTAAATAGTAAAAACGAAATTTAACAGTAAAAATGAAATTACAGCAACATAAAACAGTAAAAATAAATCTGGAACAGTAAAAACGAAAATACAGAAAAACATAAAATACAGAAAATTGTAAATACAGAAAATAGCAAAAACAGTAAAACAGTAAAAACAAAAAAAAAATGAAATTACAGCAGTAAATAATAACAGTAAAAACAGTAAGTACAGAATTTTCAAAATCAGTAAAACAGTAACAACAAAATACAGAAACGAAAATACAGAAAACAGTAAATACAGAAAACGGTAAATTTGGAAAACAGTAAAAACAGAATCAAAATCACTGCAGTAAAATACAGAAAATAAAATTACAGTAAATGATCAACATGCAAAAATAAAGAAGAGGAGAAATTAAATTGCAGAAATCAACAACTGAAATAGAATTACAACAGAAATTAAATTACACCAGTAAAAAGAGACAGTAAAATCTGAAATTTAGAAACAGAATTTGAAAATGCTTCTAAAATTTACCTCATGTGCCGTGACAAATTTGCTTGGTTTCACTGAAATGATAATTGCAAATGGACATCCAAACCGTAAGCATCCAACATCTATGTCAATTTAATTTGCAAAGAAAACATACCTCTTTTTAACACTTCTTGTCATGTTTTGAATTGAAAACCAATTTGAATTTTATTCTCCACAACATAAGCAAGGTGCACATCATTACATTCCACTGTATTCTTTCTCAAAAACACTAAAGAAGAGTCAAATTTAAATGCAAGAAAAGGTCCCTCATGGACTAAATGCTCATGAAATTTTAAGAAGAAGAAAATTGATGACTTCTTACCAATCAAGGTTGCTCTTCACGTATCTACTTCCCACTAAATTACTTCTTCATCTTCAAACAATTAATTATATGCTTACCATTCCAGCCATGATATCAACTCTTCCTTTCCTTCTTAATTAAAACAAAATCAAAGATGAATTAAAAGAGAAGGAGCCTTGACAATTTCCATAAGTTACCAATTGCTTTGTTTTTATTTTTTACTTCTTACAACTTTTAAAATAAAATCATGAATCAATACCTCATTACTTACCTCAAAACAATCGTGAACATTCAACCTTAAACCATAAAAGGATTCAACCAAAAACTTACCAAAAACAAGCAAATGAAAGAAGAAGAATAACACTTACACATCCGTTGGTTTTTCAGCACAAGTGAATAGAATGAAACACTTCCAAATTGAAATTACAATGCTTCTAAAATTACAACAACAACTTACAAACTCAAAATACAAATTAATACAAAGATGAAAACAGTAGATGAATGAAAGCTTAAATGGAAAAGTGTACAAAACCAAAGGTGAAGGCACCAAGAACTTCAAGCTACATCGTCCTTCATTCTTTCTAGCAATCATGGTTTTTTTCATCCAACTCCAAAACTCTTTTTTTTTAGCTCACGGCCCTCTCCCCCAACTAAGAATAGAATGGTGTCTTTCTTCTCCACTCAAAATGATGATGAATGCCTTAGTGGATGGAGCCCTCTAGGTAATGGAGCACTTCCACTAGCTGCCCTTTTCTGCTGAACCAAGAATTGTTGCAACTGGAAAGTGAAGTTGTTGCTACTGGAAAGTGAAGTTGTTGCTGCTGGAAAGTGAAGCTCTCTTGCTTGTGTTAAATCCATTGGCTTCCATGGGTGTGATGGCTGCTGAGAGTTATGATTCCTTTGGTGCTCCACTTCCCTTTCCATGAGCATGTGCTAATAAAATAAAGGAAGCAAGACTCCATTCAATGTTGGAACATGATATTAATTTTTTTAACTACTTTTTCTTCCTTCATTTATATAGATTATTTAATTTAGTTTCTATATTATTAACATTTTCAATTAAATTTTTGAAATAACATTAATAAGTCTTTTTCTAAATTTTCTTTTCTTCTATTGTATAAAAATATATATTATGTTCAAGAATATGGCATCAGGTGCTTCTGGCCCTCCTAATCCACCTTCAGGAAATCCTGATAAGGGGAAGGGGAAGAAATCTTATGTAGTGAAGTTGATGACACGTTTCAATAATGAAATTGGTTCAACCAGTCAGCTAACTACACCTACCTCTACCTCCACTGCTAGATCTGTTCCACCTCTATTAGTTGTTCCTGCCTTCACTCCCACTCCACATCAAGTTCCTACATCTACACCTACTCCATACCAAGTGCCTCCTCATGGAATGGCTTCACTCTCTCCCAATGTTGGTTCTAACCCATCAACTCCCACAAATATTGCACCATCACCTGGTACAGACGATGCAAATCCACATTCCAGTTCAGCCGCCAATTATGTGGAAGAATGTTCCAATAGTCGTCCAATGATTACACCTGTTGGAGGAGGGTAAGAAAAAAATTAACTCAATTAATATATAGACAAATCATTGTTGTATTACTCTAATGTTTGAGTTCAATTTTGGTTTAGGTTTTATCCTACAAAAACTGCATCGAAGGCAATCACAGCCACCATCAAGCAACAGTTTGATGAGCCATGGCTAACATGGGGCTCAATCCCTAAGTCAACCAGAGATGTCTTCTTCGAACGTTTTAAGGTACACACTTTTCAATCCCAATCCTATTACACTAAGCAATTATTCTCTGTATGTGTAAATCAAACCTATTATTCAAACCTATTATTTTTAATATAACAGAGAAAGGTTTCATGGAAGCCTGAAGATGAGGAAAAGGTAAAAAAGAATTATCACACCAAGGCATCTCATAGACTCTCAGAGATGTATAAAAAAGCTAGAACTATTGGAAAAAAAACCTGATTGGCTGGGGGACGATACTTGGAATGCTCTTTTGGAAAAGTGGAACATGCCACTTTATAGACAAAAGTGTGAAACGCCAAAGAAGAATTGGACATCTGAAAAGGGTGCTTGTTTGCACACTGGAGGGTCTATAAGCGTGCATGAGCATGCTATTCGTTTGGTATGTAACTTGTACATTTTTTTTCTTATATTTGTAATCATAAACTTTACAAATATTTATTAACAACTCATTTTGTTTGCAGTCACAGGAGCTTGGTCGGTCTGTGCATGTTGATGAAATATTTCAGCAGACACATATTCGTCAATCAACAGGGGAATTTGTGGACGAAAGGTCTAGGCGGACCCATGTAAGTTTGTACTAACTGTATCACATTATAAAATTTCGGTTTTTAAACCTCATGTTTAATATTAATATTTATTCATTTAACAGGAACAATTTGTTGCAAAATTTTCTCAAATAAGATCTGAGACTGCATCTGTTGGTGTCTCAGCATCTTCTCCTCTAGACCATGCGGAGGAGGAAAGATTGAGAAACCGATGTTGGTTAAAGGCTGCTGGTGGAAAATACAAGGGACGCATATATGGCATTGGAAATGTCACTTCCCAAGATGACTGTGTCGATAGTTACATCCAACAGACACAAGCATCTTCTTCTGCTCAACAACAAAATTTAGAAGAAATTGTTAATCTGAAATCGCAGTTACAACAATATGGTCAGCAGCTTCAAATGTTTGAAGGCTTTATTGGCGTCCTCCTGCCATTCCTTCCGCCTTCAGCAGCCGCAGCTGCACAAAACTTTTTAAACCTTCAAAATCCTCAAGTTCAAAATGAAATACCCAATGATGTCCAACCAGAACAGCAACCACCACACCAGCAACCAACAGATGAACAACCAGAAGATGGAAATGATTATATGCATTATTAGGCATTTTATAGAACTTATTTCCATTATTGTTGAACTTATTTAGAACCATAATCACAATCTATTTATGAACTTATCTGATGTTTATTCTTATACTTATATTGATGTCAACAATATTTATGTATGCATATACAATGTTTCCTTTATGGATTAAGTGTATTTGAAAAGTTTTATGGATTTATATGTCAATGTGCAATGTATAATGTCCAGGATTGCTTATATCAATTGTGAATGTTCACTATAATGTCCAGGTCTGTTTGTATATTGTGTATGGAAAACTGCCATATACAGAGTATATATTTAGCTCTGCTTAAACCATTATATACGGATATATCCGTATATAATGTCCGTATATAAGCTATATACGGAAATTATATACGGAAATTATATACAGAAATTATATACGGATAAATCCATATATAATATCCGTATATAATTTATATACTGATAATCTGTATATAACTTATATACGGATAAATCCGTATATAATTTCTGTATATAATTTATATACGGATTTATCCGTATATAAACCTAGCTACGATGGTATTATATACGGACTTTTGCCCGTATGTAATCCGTATATAACCAAGTATTATATACGGATTTTAGGTCTTATATACGGATTTTGGCTGTTTGTAATTCCCTTTTTTCTTGTAGTGGGTTGCTTTTAGTATCAATTTTAAGCATGAAAATAACAGTTTTTCAACTGTTATCAAGCTGGATGGGAGCCAGTGAGAAAATTGGGCTTTATGGGCCAGTGTGGAAACTCGGCTTTGTGAGGCAGTGTGGAAACTGGGCTTGGGGCGCCAGGTAAAACTGGCCTTTGGGGGCTAGTGTGGAAACTGGGCTTTGAGGGCCAGTGTGGAAACTAGGCTTTGGGGGCCAGTGTGGAAACTTGGATTGGGGGAGCAGGTAAAGCTAGGCTTGTGGACTAGTGTGGAAACTAGGCTTGGGGGCCAGTGTGGAAACTGGGTTTGGGGGCCAGTGTGGATTTGACAGAAATTGGATTTTTGAAAAGACATCAAGGTGTTGAAAACCCTTCATACAAAGTATTAAAATCTTGAAGTAGGATCAGGATGTCGAGACCCTAATGTAAGACAAAAAGCTTGATCGACATTAAACAATATGGCTTGAAAGAGAAAATATGATTGTTATTCTTTTTGTGTTTTTGAAGAAGGAATCAATAACCATTCATATGAATGAAGAGGGTTTCGATTAGAAAGACTTTCTTTTTTATGAATTGATGGCAACTTATGTTATGCACATATGAAAAACATTTGCTTTGTTTTGTGTTTTCTTTTTGCTTGAGTCAATTTTCCTACTTGCAATCATCAAACTAGTCCTTATTGTTAAAGTTTCATGAAAGTGAGGAATGTCATAATCCGAGATCTAACTTTGAGATGATTACATTTTGACTTTTTCTTTCGAGACCTCAGTGCACACATGCTTGAATTTAGTGGCAAGTGAAGAATGAGAGTTGTTTAGAATGGTTTGGAAGAAAATGGGATAGCCATGCAGATGCGTCATTCTTCATACACTCCTTAAAGGAGATGAAACACATGAATGCCAAAGTGAAACGAGAGATCCCAAAATGGGTATGGGGTATGGATCTTCGATAGGTGAAAAATTCAATTGAGACCCACAAAGCTGTTCCAGTCTTGGGATTATGGGTCAATGAGTTGCAAGGCAAAGAATTCATGTGAGATTCACAAATCTGCCCCAATTTGTTTTCGGGTACGGGTTCTTGTCTGGAAGAGGTAGTGGGAATGAAAAGGATAAGCTAAAAGGATACCCCCCAATTGTTTTGACTTTTTCGCATGCTTTTGGCTAGATGGTAGGGAGATCCCCTCTTCTTGAGACATTACCTTCCTCTCTTTTTGTTTTAATTCATTCATCTCCAATTTTTTTTCCTTTTTTTTTTTTTGGAAACATTGCAAGTCATTTCGTCTTATCGCAAAATTAAGCTTTATGAAAATTTGAGCAAACATTATTCAATATGTGTGGACTTTATTAGGCTTGTAGCTTGGGTAGGGGCTAAAAGGTATTGGAAGAAAGGGTTAAAGACCCAAATGGATGCTTGTCGGTTATATTTTTTTTTTGAAACAAGAGTTATCATCTAGGCATTGTGTCAGCTATTTGACTTTTTGAGCACTTTGCTTTTTTCTTGAACTTCGTTTTTTCACTCTTTTTTCTCATCGCCACTTTATGATTTTTTATTTTTGTTGTTTTGTTTTTTTTGTGGAAGGTTGGTGAAAAACTCTTCATTTGATCATTAAGTGCTCATTATTTGCGTAACGAGTTGACTCCTACTGACGATAACCCTTGCTTGGGAATTTTTTTGAAAAAGAATTTATTTTTGGCTAAAATGGGTGACAATGGATATTTTTTTTTTCTTTTTAGATAAAGAAAAGAAGGCCACACATCATTTTGAACTCTGATTGCTTTATTAGTATATGCTTTGGAAAATTTTTTACCTTATCTCATTGGGTCTAAGGTGATCATCTACACGGATCATGCAACTATAAAGTATTTGTTAACTAAGCCCAACTCTAAACCACGTTTGATTAGATGGGTACTTTTATTGCAAGATTTTGATGTGGAAATCTGTGATAAGAAAGCTAGTGAGAATATGATTGCTGATCATTTATCCCAGTTAGTAAATGGTGAAACACTTTTGTATATTCAATAAAGGTCATTGTTTGCTGATATGGCTAATTTTAAAGTTGTAGGAGTAATCCTAGAAGATTTTAATTGGCAACAAAAGAAAACGTGTTTGCATGATGCAAAACAATTTATCTGGGATGATCCTTTTTATTCAAGATTGGAGCAGATAATTTGTTGAGACGTTGTGTTACTAATGAAGAAGCAGAAGGAATTCTTTGGTATTGTCATGATTCACCTTATGGAGGGAATTTTAATGGAGAAAGAACAACTGCAAAAATTCTCCAGTTAGGATTTTATTGGTCTACTTTATTTAAAGATGCTCATAATCATGCTAGAAATTGTGATAAATGTTAGAGAACTAGAAGCATTTCTAGAAGACATGAAATGTCATTACAAGGTATCTTAGAGGTTGAAGTCTTTGATTACTGGGTGATAGACTTTGTTGGACCTTTTCCACCGTCTTCTAATCATGAATATATTTTGGTGGCTATTGATTATGTAAGTAAGTGGGTGGAAGCAATGGAGTGTCCCAAGAATTATGCTAACATTGTTATTAAATTTTTGAAAAGGCAAATTTTTTCCAGATTTGGAACTCCCGGGATACTCATTAGTGATGGAGGATCTCATTTGTGCAACTCTCAGCTTGTAAAGATACTCAGGCACTATGGCGTGAAACATAAGATGGCTGCACCTTATCATCCACAGACAAATGGACATGCAGAGGTGTCTAACAGGGAAATAAAGAGGATTCTGAAGAAAACAATTGCTTCATCAAGGAAGGATTGGTCTCAAAAGCTAGATGATGCTCTTTGGACATACAGGACGACAATGAAGACAACTATAGGGTTATCTCCTTTTAAGTTAGTCTATGGAAAAACATGTCATCTACTAGTGGAGATGGAACATCGAGCTTTGTGGGCTTTGAAGTTCTTAAATTTTGATCTATTTGATACTAATCATTGGAGAAGAAGGCAAATTCTTGAGCTTGAAGAGAGGCGGTTGCATGCCTATAATTCCTCTAGGAATTACAAAGAAAAGGTAAACTTTATCATGACAGGAAGTTGGTAAAGAAGGTTTTCCATCTAAGACAACGGGTGTTATTGTTCAATTCATGCTTAAAGCTTTTTCCTAGGAAGTTGAAGTCTAAGTGGTCTGATCAGTTTATAGTTAATGATATGCATCCTCATGGAGCAATTGAGTTGACAAATCCGGCTGCTAAAGATCCATAAAGAAGTTGGGTGGTGAATGGGCAATGTCTCAAACATCATTTGGGTGGTGAGGTTGAACGTCTTTCCACAGTCATGGAGTTGGTTGATCTTTGAGCTTATTGGGTCAAGCTAGTGACGTTAAAGAAGTTCTTGCTAGAGGCAACCCAGTTTTCTAAACTTATCATGATTTTTATTGTTGATCTTGTTTGCTTCTGTTAGTAGTATAGGATTTGATGTACTTGGCTTAAAACTTTATCTGTGATGCAATGGTTTGATGATGATATGATGTTTGTGATTAGTGTTGCTTTATGATGCTGATTATATAGATTGATGTTGAGATGATGTATGATGCTGATATACAGGTGGTTGCTCACAATATTGTGAAACAAATGCATGATGTTAAATTGTGATTGTGATATTGAGCAGGATGTTTATCTGAATGTTGGAACTTGAATTAGCTTGTGTAGGATTGATCTCCAGAGTTTTTGTAAATGATTGCTATTAATTTAAAAACATGAATGATTTTGCCCAGGTTTCTATGACTGAGTCACTTGCTTGGTTATGCCATATGGTCAAGGCCATTTGTTGTTATCCCTTTTTAGCCAATGCATGATTTTAGCCCAATAAAAGAGAGCATAATGTGTTCTATCCTTTAAACCTTTAGCCTTAAGTACATGATATGAAAACCCTTTTTGAAAATCTTTACCTTGAGTTAAGTTGAGAATATTTGTGTGGTATTGATAAAGGTTCAAGTTTGGGGTTGTTGGGAAATCTGAAAAGGGAAAATAAAAAGAATACACATTGAGCTAAGTGTTGAGAAAATGAAAAGAAAAAGTAAAAGAAAAGAAAGAAGAGAAAAGCTCAATGCAAGGGAAAGTTGGGAATAAGTAAGAATGGTTTCTTGAAAAAGAGAGGTTGTGTTTAAATGATGAAATTATGAATGACTCTCTTAACTCAAGGATTTTGTGATCCAAAAAAACCAATTTTCTTCTTAGCTCAGCCATAAAAAGTCCTTGTGATGACAAATTGCATGTGAGTTTGATTCATTGTGGTTAAATGAAAGGCAAAGTTAATTCATGTGACATTATCAAAGTAGAGTGAATGAGTCACCTTTATATACATGTGTTTGAGAGAAATACTTTTCCTTGGTAAGGAGTAGTTCCATGTATGCATGATTATATCTTTGCTTGGTTTATCATTCATGAGGATAGCATTTGTCAAATATTTTGTGATTAGGTGAGCACCATAATAAGTTAATTGAATCAAGGCATTTATTCATCTTGACTTATATTCTTTATAATAAGTTGATATGAGCGATTACTTGTCTTGAAAGAAAAGGTTTTGAATTGTGTTGAAATCATTGTATTGATTGTTTGAAAGCTAAGTTACATTTTCTTTGCTGGAGGACAAGCAAAGTTCTAAGTTTGGGTTGTGATAAAGGTTGAATTTACCGTTATTTGATACTTAATTTTATGCTAGATTTCTTTGTTTTCAACAGGAATTGAGATGATTTGGAAGAAGAGTTGAAGTAGTAAGGAGTTGGAACTCAGGAAGAACTTGAAAAGCATTAGAAAGGAGGATCGTAGCAATGTTAAGCGCCATTTTAGGGGCCCTCACCGCTAGAATACACTGTCTCACGCTTGGCTGCCTTTTTTCTGAAGCCTTCAGCGCAGGAAGTCCCTGGCTTGCGCCTGAGCGCCCTTTTTGGGGCACTGAGCGCCACTTCCTCAAGTCGCACCATGCCTCCTTGCCTTCTGAGTTGACTTTGAGCATCATATGAGTCGGCACACCTCCTAGGCGTCCTAAGTGCGGCGTTGAGCGCTAGTTTCGTGGGCTTGGACCCGTTTTCTATTATTTTTATGTTTTATTTAAGGACTTGGACATCCTAGGGATTGTATCTTTTCACAGAAGAGGCGCAGAAACACACCTTTTGACCCTTCAGAGGCAGATTTGGATGCAGAAGCTCTTATCTTCAACTTCTAGGGTTTTATCTTTCATTCTTTTACATTCTTCATCTAGTTTCACCATGCCAATGGTGAACTAAATTCTATTTATTGTTGGGGAATGATGTAAACCTTTGTAGACTCTCATGTATTGAATTGATTCTTATTTATATATGCTTCTTTCATTAATTGTTAGGGTAATTCTTCTTCACTCAATGCTTGCTTTGTTTAACTCATTCATTAACATGATGTACGATTTACAATTCAGGTTCTGGAGAATTATTCCCATAAGCAATATTTCTCAGGAATGGGGGTATGAGTTTCGGTTGTCTTAAGCTACTAATCGTAATGCAGAATTAATTGTTAGGGATGCAAGAAATTTGTGACCTAGTAATTAAGGATAGGCTTTCTTCGCTGAGGAATCAGGTTTTAAATACTTTAGATAGTGACATTAACATTAATGAAGAAGTAGAATTCGTATATACATGAGAGCAAACTAGGTGAAATCTAACCCCAAGAACATATTCATCCCATAATATCAAATTCATTCGTTCATCTTTGCACTTTTGTCCAATAGAGCAATTTGCATGCATATTTACTTTTCTGTATTTACATTTTAAACCAAAAGATTTTGTTTTCAAGTCCTATTTAATCAAGAAATCACATAATTGTTTAGGCCGTGAGTCTCTAGGGAAACTATACCTAGTCTTACCATGTTTATTACTTGATACCATTCGGTAAACTTGCCAGAGTCTTAACACTTGACTTCCATGCAAAGCGAGTGAATAAGGCTTGTCCTTCTAGATTTAGCTCTTCGAAGTCTTGTTGGAGCTTCCTAGCCATGCCTCGACTGGTATTGGGACCCAAGTCATCAAGGTCGATTTGTTCTAAGAGGTCCAAGTCAGAGAGGTGTAGGCGTTGATGACTTCATTGAAGCAAACAACGCCTAGCCAGGAGTAGGTGAGATGTTGAGAATCCATGAGGAGATAACCTCCCACGTGAAGAGAGAAAGGACGGAGGGTTGACGCGTTTGAAAAAAAGGAAAAGTGATGTGGCACACCATTTGCCATTTAAGAAAAAAATTAACATTGTTGGTCATGAAGGACTAAATTCGAGACATTTTAAAAGAAGAATGATGAAAATGAGTCAAAGTTTCAGAGAAGGACGAAAACCAAAATCACTTAATAGTTTAAAGACCAAAAACATATTTAACCTTTAAAAATTCTATAAAAAAAATGAATTACCTTTCAAAATGCCTTATCCAAACACAAAAGTTGATAGGGGAAGCCATGTACCTAAAGTCATATCTCACACATGAGTTTTTGATGATGACAATAGAAAATGTTTTATAGTTTCTAGCACATTAATTTGGCTAAACTGTTGCTTGATTTTATTTGAAATTGTGCTTGAACTATCTATGTTATGTAACCATTGTTTGAAAATGAATCTTTGATTAAAACAATTTGCACATTGCATATCTATATGAATTAATCGATTACACAATTTACATAATCTATTAGTTTCCTCGTATATGAGTACATGCTTAAATGTGGAAAAACAACAAGTTTCAACCGATTAGATTATGGGTATAATCGATTAAAACTCGTAGTTAGGCCTACACATGTTTACTGAGTGCATTGATGTTTTTTGAATGAAAAAGTTTTCAACAATGCTTAAGTTTGAAACTTAATCGATTACGTTAATTTCTTTATCGGTTAAATTGTGCTTTGATTGAAAATCTTTTTCTTGAATAGACATAATTGTCACATCATTCATATTTTTAAAGACATAATTGTCACATCATTCATATTTTTAAATACTGTGGCATATATGTTTTCATTAATCGATTACATGCTATGCTTAATCTGTTAAATGTTGAAATATGTAAATTTGTTATTGCAAAAGGAATTGCTTAACAAATTACATTATTTGAGTAATCGATTAAACTACGTCAGAGTTTTGCAAGTCTATAAATAGACGTATTATTCTCTGTTTTCAACAACTTAGTGATTCATATATTTAATATCGTACTTTGTTTGTTGAGATTTATTACATAAGCGTCCTTATTACTTCAAGAATCAAGAATTCATACATTTTGAATAACTTTGAGCTTCAACATTACTAATAATCTTTTTACACATCAAAGTGTATTGTACCAAATTAGTTTTTCATTTGCAGTCAAGCCTGATTGTGGTTCCTTATTGTTGCGGCCAGGAAGAGGACTTACAGAAGTTCTAGTGACTTAGAGTATGGTATCTCTAGTGACTTAGAGTGGGGTATTTGCTATAGTTGATTTGGAGTTGAGAGAAAATATGGATGAAGTTTAATTTCACCCTATCCTAGTTGAGTGTAATTGACAAATTCATGTCACTAAATGTTTCTAAGAAACTCAATTTCTGAATCGTCAGTCATATAACATGTATTTTCTTATAAAAGTGTTTGTTACTACATTTTCCTATCCTTGAATGTAATGTAATTCAACATAATTTTTCAAAAATTACATTCCTTTTCTTTATCTCATGTTTAAATCCTTTTGGTTAAACAAGTATTTCAAACTCTTGTGATCACCAAAAACCTCAAATTTATCACCATACACATAATGTCTCCATATTTTGAATGCAAAAACAATGACAACTACTTCTAAATCATAGGTTGGACATGTGTTTTTAATTTCCTAGAGTCATATTGCTAACTCATTCATAAGTACATCAAATCATTCAAGTAATAAAACATAGTAAAACCAAGTATCATTTTCCAAGAGATTAGTGTTATACTAAATAATTGTACGATTAACAACTCATTTAGACTAAAGAATATAAGGATATGTGCATATAAATAAATGAACAATGAAATAAAGGGTGAAAAATTTGTAGTTGGAGACACTTAGGAGTGGGAAAAGGTCAGAAATGGTATGGAATGACATTGCTAGGAGTAGATTTCACTGACTTAACACTGGTGCACACACAAACTCATCTCTCCATCAAACATTAATTTCAACCCATAAGAACACCCAAACCTTAATCCCTTAGGTGAAAGAGCCTAGGTTTCCTAACTAGGAGTCAATCCCTTGAACACTTAACTACCAAACCTGCCTTAAGATCTATGGTTTAAGACAACTAATGGGTCAAGCTCCATCCCTAGAAAATAAGGCCCTCTAGGTAACTTATTTCAAGTTTAGGTTTCACTAGATTCTTCCCAAAACCTATGAACCATGAATAAAGCTATGAACGTCCTCATTCAACCAAGCACCAATCATCGAAACAAGAAAACTAGCATTTAATGGAAGAGGCATATATATAATCAAAGCATGTACAAAGTACAAGAGTGCTCAATGGCTATAATTGCCCCAAACAAGATAAGTTTGGATCTTCATTTCAATGGAGAGCCTTATGCTTACAAAATGGCCATGAAAGAAGATGAAGATACGAGAAGGAAGAAAAGGTTGTTCCCACAAGCCCCTAGGACCCCTTCAAGCTCTCCGAAATTTGTTTTGTGCCTCCAACCTGCATCCTTGAGCTTTAGTTGTGTTCCCACATACAAAAATTAACTTTTTCTTCCACTTTCGACACTTTAAAACCTTCTCCAAAAAGTACATTCTTGTTGGGCCACAGAATCCTCTCACTAGGTTGGAGTGCTCTGCTAGTTAGGTCGCAAGACTTTCTAGTTGGGTGAGAGTCAATGTCTAGCTAGGCTAGTGGTTCTTGTAGCTGGGCTAGTCACTTTTGGCAGCAACTCTCTATTCTTTTTCAATCTTCCAATTTCCTGCAAAATAAACCAAAAATAGATAATTATGTCTATCTCTGAAGACTATACACAAATATTACATCTTTTCATGGAATACAACACAAAACACATGATATAAAGACAAATAAGGGATTCTAGTAAGTGTGAAAATAGGTAATTATCACACTTATCACATATGTCATTACATTTCTAATTTTCATAAGAACATATCTTGATCTCTTTTTGAGTTCTTGAAAAATATTCTCACATTTTTCTATCCACTCAAAAGTATGACCTTTCTTGTTGAATTGAATTAAAGGCATAGTTATGTTAGAAAATCTCTCAATGAATCTTCTATAATACCCTACGAAAACCAAAAAGAACTACAAATCTAAGTCATCATCCTTAGTGGTTCCCATTACAAAATAACTTTTACTTTGGTTGGGTCCACTGATATATTCCTTCTTTGACAATCTCATGTCCTAAGAATTCCACTTCTACTAATCAGAATTCAAACTTAGACAAGTTAACATACAATTATTTGTCTTTCAAAATCTGAAGAACAATTTGAAGGTTCTTCGCGCTACTTAACAGTCTTGGAAATAAAAATATCATCTATAAAAACAACTACAAAATTATCTAAAAGTGGATAAAGAAAAATTTATTAATATAATCCATGAATAATGCAAAGGAGAATTCACTACACTAAAAAGCATAATTTGATATTCATAATGATCATATCTAGTTTTGGATGCAGTCTTTTGTATGTCTTGTGCTTTTACTCTAATTTAATGATATCCTTGACATTAGATCTATTTTTAAGAAACATAGAGGCTTCTCTTAATTGGTCCACAAATTAATCTGTTATAGTAGAAATGTGTTTATTCTTTATGGTAAATTTATTTATTGACAATAATAAATAGTTAACTTGAAAACTCATATTTCTTCTTAATTAACAAAATAATAGCTCTCAAATGTGACACAATATGACAAATTAATTGCTTTTCAAGTAACTCTTCCAATTCTTTCTTTAGTTTTATAAATTTAGAGGGTGACATCCTATATATTACTATAGAAATTGGTCCAGTTCTAGACATCAAGTCTATTGAAAACCCAATCTCAAATTTTTATACACTTCATCCTCTCCTATCCTATGGAAGATAAAGAAAGGTAGAATATTTTCTTAACTCCTCAAACCTAGAATGATATTCCATTGTTTTAATTCATAAAATTTATTTTTTTTACTCTCATACATTTAAAAAATATATTTTCTAAAAATATTGATCTAAATACTTTCTCAGTAATGATTCTTCTCTCTCCTTCTATTGATTTCCTAGTAGTATTGCTGCACCTGTATTCAACTTCTCTAATCAACATAAATACAACATAATTCACCTTTTGGTTGTCCATATTGGATACAAAACAAACAATAAGTGCATCGGTCGTACTATAATTCATAAACAAAATTTTTAATCCCGAAAACGGAGTCAAAAACTTGTTAATATCTCGGCAAGTGTACCAAATCGTATCAAGTTATAATAAATGGTAAGACCAAGTATCGTTTCCCACCAGACTCACGACACTAAACAGTTATGTGATTACTCAACTAATTAAGACTCTAAAGAACATATTTTGGGGTTTTTGAATGCAAATGCAATAAAATAAACATGAATGCAATTTGATCAATTGAGGCTAAACACAAGAATGAATGAATAAAGTTGAGGATATTATTGTTGGATTTTAGATTTCATCTAGTTTACTCTCATGCATATATGAATTCGTCTTCTTCATTAATGTTAATGTCACTTTCTAATTTACCTTAAACTTGATGTCTCGGTGAAGAAAGCCTAATCCTAATTTCTAGTTCACAATATCTTTTCTCCCTAGAAATTAATCATGCATTACATTCACACAGAAGCTTAAAGGCAATCAATCCTCCTATCCCTATGTTTAGGTAATATTGCTTTTGGGATAATTTCCGTAGTTCTAGATTTCCCTATATGTGTCCATATCGACAAAATCAATAATCATGCAATTGAATGAGTTAAACAAAGCATGCATAGAGCGTAGAGGAAAAACCCTAACAATTAATGAAGTAAAGCATATATAATCAAGAATCAATTCAATACATGAGAGTTTAAGAGGTTACATTTTTCCCAACAACAAAGAAGGTTTAGCTCTCCATTATCATGGAGAAACTAGATGAACAATGGAATGAAAGAATGGAAGAGATAGAAAAACACTAGAAAGAGAATAGGAGAGCCATCACCATCTCCAAATCTACCCCCAAGGGGTGAAAAGTGTGTTTCTATGCCTAAGCCATCAAAAGATACAATCCCTAGGACGTGCAAGTTCTTAAATAAAACTAAAAAATAACAAAAAACAGGTTCAAGCCCATGAAACTAGCGCTTAACGCCCAAAAAGACCACTCAGCAGTAACTGCGGAACTAAACTGGTGCTCAGCCTAAACTGGCACTCAACACTACTTTTCTGCACTCTGGTTGACTTTTTTGCATTCTGGTTGACTTTTCTGCACTAGTTGACTTTTTTGCATTCCAATTATTTGATACTTTAACTCTTCTTTCAAATCATTCCAATAGCCTAAAAAATCAAGGTAATTTAGTGATAAAATCATTCTGAGTATAAGTGCAACTCTCGTATTCCAAAAATTAAAGCAAAAACATGAGTTCAAGCAAGCTTCTAAGTAAAAAAAGAGTGTTTTTAATATCAAAATTAAGTATAAAAATGAAGGTTTTTCAACCGTTATGAATAACTAGTGATAAATATTGTTCTCTCCCAAGGGACTTGTGCAACACTTAAAAACTCTTTCGTTCTAACTCAATTAGACTACAGAGTTCACAAAATACAAGAAATTCCTTTTGGTATTTTCATCAAATAATTGGTGTGCAAGTAAATGTAACATAGATTATTTACAAATTGTTAAGACTAAATTTCATCCACTTCATTCTCATGCATTCAAAAACATCTCATTTCCATAATCAAGTCAAAATCAACTTACAAAGATACTTAAATCCTATCTATAGTGACTTTGAGCATATTATAACTCATCAAGTTCGAATTCCTTGAATCTTCAACAAGAAATCATGCATTAAGTTCAATAGTCTTAAGATTACTAACGAATCATGTTATATTCCTAGATACAAGCATCCATTAAGCATTAAATTTCAGTTCTATGTCAAATTCATATTTTCCATTACATTAAGAACCACAAATCAAGCATGCGAATAATCCACATTAAGAATAAAAATTGAATACTATCATGAATTAGAAAAACATATAACATTAATAACACAAAATTACACAAGTGTTCCATGTTTTACAACTAATCTCAACAAATAGCGTTAACTCTCCATGGTGGAGAACTTAAGGTTATACAAATTAAAGAGATGGGGAAGAAATGAAAACCAAAGAAAAGATGAAAGCCCAAGGTTCTTGGCAGCAACTCCATACTCCAATTGTGTCTCCATGTCGCATCAACTCCTCCAATTTGTAGCTTCTCTCCCTTATCAACCCTAAGAAGCAAAAACCACCATGGATGAAGATTGAAGACCCAAGGACGATTGGAGAGCTTCCTAGCACCCCAAACAACCTTCAAGGGTCTCTCTCAGTCGCCTTAGGTCAAGAGCGAAATGTCGGAGAAAAAGGATCTTCAAAAGCTTGCAAAGTTTAAACACCTTATTTTGACATGTCAGCAACGTTGTCGCTCAGCGCAATATCAACACCGCTCAATGTCATATCACTAAAACACAAAAGGGCTCTTTGTCAACACTAAAACACAAAAGGGCTCTTTGTCAAACCACTGCTCGGGCCATCGAGGTGATGCTCAATCCTACTTTTGTGCCGCTCAACGTCGGGCTCCTCTACAACACCAATAGCTCTCTTACTTTACATTGTTGCGTTCGATTTTGTTGCCGCTCAGCATAGTTATGTACTCCAAAATGATCTATTCTTATAAAAAACATGTTCCCATGAGTTCTAACTTGTTGTCCTCCATCACAAATGCTTCATGCTTATTTAACAAACTTAAACAAATATATTATAGAAAACACAAGCATAAAACAACTAAAATACAAAAACAATAAAAAATACAATAAACTTGAGAATAAAACAAGATTAAAGTTAAGAAATGGATTATTTATTTACGAAAATAAATACACAAAAATAAGTAAAAATGAATGTTCGTCAACACAATTTATAACTTAAAATATTTTATAGATTTTCTTAGTTTATAATTCAACTTTTTCTGTTTCATAACCTTTGGAAAATTGTGAAAATTTGTTTCTCCCAAATTCAACTTAACCCTATGACTCAATAATCTTTACATGTGTTTAGCTCTTTAACAAGGCAATAGCTTATAGAATAAAAATATTTTGACGAAGATATATAAATTATTTTTACACTCACATGTCACCACATTTAATAATAATTTAGATTCATCACCCTTATAATAATATATTACTTCATTTTATTCCATTGTTTTTCTCACTAATCTCAAATTAATCTAAACTCGAATAGACCTATTATTTATGATTTTTTTTAATTTATAGTTTAAATAAAATTATCTTCGTTAATTTTAATTACCTTATATATATATATATATATATATATATATATATATATATAATTAAAGTGAATTGATATCATTACTCACATTTAGTTCACAATTATTTACCAAAAGTACACAGTATTAAATTTTTATTAAATGTATTAGTTAACATAATTACTATTAAAGAGGCATAATTATGTTTTTTTGTCTTTTTGTGTGAAACTACTTCCACCATTTGAGTATATATAGATGAATAGTTATGGTTGAACAACATGTTCATTGAAGAACATGGGGTCTTCAAGATATTCAATTGTCAATATGACATTTTTGTTAACTCTTTTGATCATGACTTCAGGTTATTAATGATGTTATTTTCACTCCCTTTAGTTTTCCAATTCAAATGAGTCATTTTCTTCTACACTACCTACTCATTTGATTTCTTATAATATGAAATCAAATCTTTCACATAGTTTTTTGTGGGGAATTAGGGTTAATGTTTTATTTGAAAAATTGATTTGGCATTATTCTTAATTAGAATTTTGTGATGTAGATTTGTGCATGATGAAGACAGAAGCAAGAGAATTCATTGATCAATCCTCATGCGATAATTGTCAAGGATGTCCACCACACCAAGCACCACCTCCACCACCACACCAAGAACCATCTCCACCACCACATCATTGCCCACCGCACCAATCACCACCTCCACCACCACACCACTGCCCACCTCACCAAGCAACACCACTACACCACCACCATTATCCACACCACCCACCACCACCACCACACCAGGCACCACTACCACCACCACCGTACCAGACACCAATTCCACCACCACACCAAGCACCACCACCACACCAGGCACTACCACCCCCACCCCCACACCAAACACCAGTTCAACCATTACACCCAGCACCACTACTCCCAATTTACCAAGCACCACCTCCACCTAAATAAATCTTTTTTTTTTATGCAATTTATCATCTTCTGAGTGATATGTACTCTTAGTTCTTAATAAAATATGATTATTTTGTTTATGTCTCACTATGTTCCTATATGATATCGCAACTCATAATTTTTCTTATAATAGATTCATCGATAAATATAAGTTTCAACAAATAACATTTGAAAAAGAGATAATGAAATTGAATTTATAAAATTAAAATTAATTTAAGTAAAGTTAATTTGTAAAAGAGTTACGTAAAATTTCAAATTTTTTCTTCAAATTATTTATAAATTAATTTTAATTTGCTATGATTTTTCTTAATTATAATTTTAATTATTTATAAAATAATTATTTATAAATTAATTTTAATTTTAATTATTTAGAAGAAAAACTTGTGCAGACATAATTTATTTCATTTAATTTTAATTTTGAAATGAAAAGAAATTTCTAAATAAAATCGTATTAGGTATTACAATAAATTTTAATATCTCGATTATGTTTGTTGATACTTCAAAATTGATCATTCATTATCATTATATAAAAATTTATTACAAAAATAAAAAATATAAAACATAACAAAATTATATTCAATAAACATAACCAAATTATACATATTGCCATGTACTATTTTACAATTTTGTTTTATATTAACTTACCACTTTGGCATATATCTCATGAATGTTTTGTGAGTGTCTTTTCTTACCATCTTCGGAGACAAATTGGTTACAAAACTAAAATAATGAAAAAAAAAATAGGTTTTAAAAAGAATCCTCACTAAAAAAGTGTAATTATATATCTCTCAATTTCTTATTTTAAAAATATATATATATATATATATATATATATATATATATATATATATATATATATATATATATATATATATATATATATATATATGACAGGGAAAGAAAAATAATTTTTAAATATTTGGAGAAAACTAAGATCTTGAAAAAATATAAAAGAAAAATAAAACTATAAAAAACTAATCAAAACAATAAAGTCCATTAAGAGATAAAAAAAGAAAGATGGAGAAACACAGCAAAAAACTAGAAAAGTAATTTAAATAATATATTTAGAATTATTAAAATAAATTATTCAAACGGTGCAAAACTAACAATCACAATTGATATGAAAAGAAAAAGATGAAGTATTGATCAGTTTGTCAAACTAATAGAATAAAATAATTAATTTTTTGCCTAAACCATAGCATATTAAGAAATTTAAAACACCTTTATTTTCTCCAATTTTCTTTAACCATTTACACTTGTTATAGCACTAGTAAAAAAAGCAGATTTAAACTCGCCCATTACGCCTCGGTTTTGTCAAAACCGAAGCGTATAAAAAGGCGGTGGCATTACTGTAATTCTGAACAACTTATATGCCTCGGTTCTAAATAACCCGAAGCCTAATACACATACTGCCTCGGTTCGCAGATGCAACCGAAGCATATATGTTTAAAAATAATAAAAAACTCTGACGCTTCAGTTGCACACTTTTTGAAGCCGAAGATACTGCCTCGGTTAACACTAAGAACCGAGGCAGTATATCCTGCTCTGCCTTCCACGTTGGCCTGCTGCCACTGACAACTTTTTCGAAACAGGGTTATGGCCTCGGTTGGCACCCAGAACCGAGGCAGTATAGCCTGCGCCTCTGCACATTCTCAACTGCTCCTTCTGAACATTCTGATCTGCCCCTGGGGTACTACCTCGGTTGCTTTTAACCGAAGCCGTAGAGCCTTTTCCGCTTCGGGTTGGCGGAAAACCGAGGCATATAGCCAAATTTAATTTGAAAAATTAGATGTTTATGCCTCGGTCCTGAGAATAACCGAGGTAGTAGGGCCTTTCTGACTCGGTTATTTGATTAACCGAGGTAAAAGCCTGTTTATATTTCCAGAACTGCAACGCTTCTTCTCCCTCACGCGACATTTCTCCTCTGCACTGTTCCTCCACCACTTTGCTTTTCCTCACCGCCGCTCCCCCTCCGCGCTCGTGCTGCCATCGCCGGTGTTCGGTTTGTTCTCCTTCTCCGTCCTCAACCGTCCACGACTCTGCGTGTCCTCTCACCTTCGACTGCCTCCGACGACGCTGCTGCCTCCGCGCCGGACTCCGACGACGCTGCTGCCTCCGCGCCGGACTCCGACGACGCTATTGCCTCCGTCGGTCACACTCCGTCACTGTAATTGCCACCGTGCCTCGTCCACTTCCATTTGTTTCTGGCATTTCACGGTTAGTTGAATTCACATTCACTGTTGGATTGAAAAAATTTTCATAATAAAATTTTGATATTAAAATTTTGATATATGTTTGATAAATATTGTTGTGAGATGATATATTGGTGATAAATAGAATTAGAAATAGAATTAGAAATAGAATTAGAAATAGAATTATATAGTTATTTGATGATAAAATTGTTGTTGTTGTGAGATTGATATATTTATTTGATATTTGTTTGATAATTGTTGTTGTGAGATTGATGTATTTATTAGATTGTTATTTGATGATTATATTGGTATAATGATTATTGTATTAAATTGGTTGATTTGATGATTAGATAAAGTTTAAGGTTGGAAATCATGAGTTGTTTGCTTTAATATATTGTTTGTTGTTGTGAATTAGCCTTAGTTTCCCGTTTGAGATTCAATACAAAAATTGTTTACTATCTCTAGATTTTTTTCAACAAATGTACTTTTTACAAATGAATAGAAAGAGATGGTAGACATAATTTGACAGTATTGAATCTTGAATTGTCCGGTTGGACAGTTTAAGAAGAGTAATAACTTTTTCATAGTTTATTATAACATATCAATTTTAATATACATGTCTTAAATTTCATGAAAATTTGCCGTTGTGTTTTTGTATTGATCTTCGGGTGCATATTTGATTGTGATTTATAATCACTTTCATTTCGTGTAACCTGAAGACCAATGCGAAATGCTGGCAAAATTTCGTGAAATTTAAGATATGTTGTTTAAAATTGATATGTTTAATAAACTAAAAAAAGTGAATCTTCTTGAATGGGATAGGGTCACACCTTGAATACAAACACGATCAAAGTGATCATTCAAGATTATTGAGATTGTGTAAACAATTTCAGTAAACATGCGTACGGATAGAGGGTGGATGAATTTACCATGCGTACGGATAGATGAACTTCAAAACGAAATTATCATCATCTTGTGTCAACTAGAAATGTTTTTCCCTCCATCCTTTTTTGACATCATGGTGCATTTACTTGTTCATTTGGTCAGAGAAATAAAGTTGTGTGGACCAGTATACTTAAGATGGATGTACCCTATTGAGCGTTATATGAAGATTTTGAAAGGGTACGTCAAAAATCAATATCGTCCAGAAGGTTCGATGATTGAAAGATATATTGCTGAAGAAAGTATTGAGTTTTGCTCTGAGTATATGGCTAAAGCAAATCCGATAGGAGTCCCTCGGACATCATGGTTGAGTAGATATTCTACAAGTAAAAGCATCCGAGGTGTGAATGTGGTGACGAAAAGTCGTGAAGAATTGATGCAAGCACATCTATACATATTAAACAACACAGATGAAGTGATCCCATTTTTGGAAGCTCACAAAGCCGTTGTAAGGGACAAGTATCCACGACAATCAGAGAAATGGCAGTTGATGGAGCATAACAGAACATTCTTGTCCTGGTTCAAATCTGAAGTTTCGAAAGAATCACGGTCCTCTAAGACTTTGTTCTGGTTAGCAAATGGCTTGAAGTTTGATGTTGTATGTTGTACAGGATACGAAATTAATAATTGCACATTCTATACAAAAACTTTGGATGATAAAAGCACAGTTCAAAATAGTGGCGTCAGTCTAGAAGCTGAGTCGCTACAGTTTTCCACATCCAAAGATCAAAATCCTGTAGTTGGTTCCATGAGATACTATGGTAGAATTGAAGAGATATTTGAAGTTGATTACACTAAGTTTTCCGTTGCACTCTTCAAATGTAAGTGGGTAGACAATAAGAGTGGTGTCAAAATAGATGAATCTGGTATGACACTTGTTGATTTTCGAAAGGTTGGTTATAGAGACGAACCGTTCATCATGGCATATCAAGCAAGTCAGGTTTTTTATGTCAAAGATCCTGCATCTGACCATTGGTATGTTGCTCTCCAAGGAAAAAGGCAAATTGAAGATAAAGAAGAGAATTTAAGTAATATTCATATCGCTGACAACCATCCATTTAAAACGACAATAAATTTGGATGACGACCCTCTAATTGATGATATACAAGCAATACGAGAAGATCACAATGAGGGAATATATATATGACCAATCCATATGATTATGTATGAATTTCATGTTTGTTTAAATTTTTATGGCTTTTGTTAAGTAATATGTGTAAGTGTTTTATTTATATTTCATCTTATTTATTGTGACAGATATATGGCTGAGTCACCTCATTCGTCAGGCGATGAAGTCCCCACCACTTCTAGACGGACGAGAGGAGCAACGAGGTTACGACAACTAATACTTAGAAGAAATGCAGGTGAGAGGGCACCTGTCATTATTGACGTGGTCACTGGAGTTGCATCTGGCCCAAATGCAGATGTATTTAGGTCTTACCTTGGAGTACTAGCACGTGATCGTATCTCTATACTTACTCCATCCTTTGACCATGTTTCTGAGGCTGATCGGAATCTCATCTGGCAAGATCTATTGGTAATTTAAGCAATATTACTCCAAATTCTATATTCACATTATTGATAAATCTGTATTGTGATAAGGTTATTACTTTCTTTGTTGCAGATAACATTTGATATGCCAAACGTTGAGAGCTTAAGGAATAGGTGTTTATCTGCAATTGCAGAAAGATTTCGAGGGTTTAAGACAAAATTGACGTCTAGATATATATTTGGACCAAAAAGTAATGAAAATCCATGTTCCAAATATTCAGCAATTGACGAAGAAACATGGCGTCAGTTTGTAGAGCTTCGTTCTTCTGAGGCGTGGCAGGTAAGTGTAGTAAAATCATTCAATTCATCCTTCATAATTATTTACCATGACAATTGTTTAATTTTTGTCACAGGAAAAAAGGTCAAAAGCACAGGGAATAAGCGCTCAGAATAAAAATCCACACCTCCTGTCTCGTGGTGGATATAGGAAGCTTGAAGAGAAAATAATGAAGCAGAAGTCAGATAGTAGACTTCCACTTTCTGAGGGTGATGACCCTCTTCCTCCTCCTTCACCACCATCTCGGCACGACAAGTGGAAGTTAGCCCGTATGAGACCATCGGGCTCCTACACTTCGGAGTCTGCCAGAGAAATATCTGAACGAATTGTAAGATGTCATTTCTTTGAACTTTTGTTATGTTATATATCTTACATAGCTATTTCGAATGACTTTGAACTTTTGTTATGTTATAGGACTCATTGGTTGAGCAGAGCTCCCAAGGTCAATTCACACAAGAAGGTCGTCAAGATATTCTTGCCACAGCTATTGGACGACCTGAGCATCCAGGACGGGTGCGTGCTGCTGGGACTGGCATAGGCATACGACAGTTTTTTGGGTCTTCCTCGCGTCCATATTCATATGAAAAGATGAAGGAGGAAATAAGAAAAGAGATGACGCAGGAGATCACAAAGAAGGTTCGAGCAGAGTTATATGATGAAGTTGCTGAATTGGTTGCGCGCCAGTTCCAGCAGCATTATGAGGATTATGGCAATCGTCCTCCACCATCTCCTGTAGCAGAACATGTTGTGCCCCCTACAGGTAAGGTTATTTATTTTTGCTTACTAATTTACTTTTTGCATAAACTAACATTTAATTTGACAGGTAGAAGCGGTAAAGGAAGTTGCTCAGCTGCCGGTGCCCCAGGAGACGACATGGATGACACTCGTCCATGTGAGTTATATATTCTCTCTGATACTGGGACCATGCTAGTGGCTCGTGGTACAGTGTATGAGACAGCCACTGTAGTGCATGGGGTACAGCTTGCAGAAGATGAGGTCAAGGTCACGGTCGATGAAGTTGTCATAGCGGATGCCGTTCTTCCTGTGCCTACGGATGAGTTCTTCACTGTGGAAGAAGCACTTAGGTCCTTTGTCGCCTGGCCTAGACATTTGGTTGGTCATGTATCTAATCCCTCGGTAAACACTCGTACTATATACTTCTCAATTTTAATATTTACTTCTAATCCACGTTATAACAACCATTTTTGCATTTAACAGCAGATAGGTCAAGAGGGAAGTCCTAGACCGAAGAAGACTCATTTATCTGAGGATGACCCTCTTGGTGCGTTAGACGACCTTGCTAAACTCATTTCAGAGGTGCCGATGAATGTACATTGGGATTCTACTACATTTGGAAGAGAATCTCATATCCCATTGTACTTGCATCAGCAAGATGTTAGGGAGCTTGCGTCGGGGAGAGATGAAATTAATATTACACTCATTCAGCTGTGGATGATGTAAGTTTATGAAAACTTTTATATATATTAGTATTTTATGAACTTACTTACATCATATTATTTCTTCATTTTAGGTATCTGTTTGATGTTAGTAACAAGAAGGGGTTCAACGATGTATATGGGTTCATTGACCCTTCTATGACTCATGAGAGAAATAAATTTGATGATATACAGACATACATCACCACCTGCTTTGGAACGGGGAAGGAGATATATTTTCTCCCTTATATACATGGGTAAGTGAAGTTTGTTAACTTCAACACATTCATTTATTAATTTTGGTATATCATTCATAAGTTATTACCAATTTCAGGTGTCATTGGCAGCTACTTGTGATCTCCGTACCGGAGAACACGGCTGTTTGGTTTTGTTCATTGCATAAGTCTCCTCCCAGCCCTCTTAGACATGCAGTAGATTGGTAAGAATCTCAATGTCTGGTCCTTTTTTTTTATATAAATGTATGCTAAAAGAATTTCTTTTGATAGTTCCCTTGCAGCACATATGATGTTATTTGGGAGATCTACTGCTACAGCTAAAAAGCTTGCATGGGTTTCTCTTAAGGTTTGGTATATTAGTCCATACTTTGTTACATTTGCTTCCATTCAAATGATGTTACTTAACATTTTATAATTATGATGATATATTGTAGTGTAATAGACAAATGGGGTCATATGAATGTGGTTACTACGTTATGTTTTGGATGATGACCATCATTCGTGCACATTACACCACTGGATGGGAAACGGTAATATTTAAGTTTGAATTTTATGTTCTCTATATTTGGATTTCATATACACTAATTAAAATCATTGTACTTTATGCAGAGATTTAATAGGACTGCTTCAATTCCAGAGAAGTCAATCCAACTTGTGAGGAAAACACTTGCAAGATATATAATTCATTTATATAATAGTATGTAGTAGATATTAGGATATACTAAGTTTTAAGTTTATGTTTCTAAGTTCTTTTATGCTTTTCTACGTTACTATAAATTGAACATGTACATTGCATTGATTTATGCTTGAAACTTGATTTATGATTCCATTTTGGATTGATTTATGCTTCTAAGAATTTGATTTATGATTCCATTCAATATATTTTATGTTTTAATATGAATTTCATTTAAAATATACGTTTCTGTAATATTCTGGACTGTTCTGGTTATAAATTGATATGCAGGTCTGTTTCTGTGATTGGGAATGTTGCAGAAACAGACCCCACTTTAAAAAAAAAACGTACTTATATGCCTCGGTTCTGGTCAAAACCGAGGTCAAAAGCCAACTTACTGCCTCGGTTATGGTCAAACCCGAGGCAGAATGTGTAGCGGAGGAGAAAAAAAAAACAAAAAATGGATCTACTGCCTCGGTTGGGGCCAGAACCGAGGCAGTAAAGTGGAACTTTATGCCTCGGTTACGAAGAACCGAGGCCTAATGTGCTACGAAAAAAATAAATTAAAAAAACGTTCAACGCATATGCTTCGGTTCGAGGTGAACTGAGGCAGTAGAGGGTAAGTTTATGCCTCGGTTGACAACCGAGACCAAAAGTGTTAGACTTTTTACCTCGCCTGAATATGCCTCGGTTGGGAAACCGGTGCCTATAGCCAAAAATAACCGCTGTCGTTTCCCCTTATTGTACTAGTGTAGCCTATATATATATATATCTCTTGGTCAAATGTTATTTAAAACATTTGACATATGTCTAATTATCAAGAATTCTGATAGAAAACTCACTAAACTAACAAAAAGACATTACACTGTAATCAATGAAAGTCGTTATATAAACACCTTTGAATAAAATGCATTAATCAAAAGCAACCCAATAATTAATTAGACAAACCTCGAAAGTATAAAATACACAAACTCCACATTTATAACTAGCATGTCACCCTCCATACTCATATACCCATTGACTTGATATAACGTGATCACTATCATTATTTTATAAAGTGGCATTTGTTTTAAGTTTATTATTTTAGTTTTGTTAATTGAGTTTGTAATTTAGCAAAGATTTATCAACAAATACTCGAACACTATAATTATACTGTATAATTTTGAAATTGTTGTAACAATTAATTCTTTCAATATTAAAATGGATGATATCTATTAAATTGGTAATATGATTATCTCTATTCACACTAGTACAATATTTGCTTTTAAACTCGTACAATATGCTTCATTTTACACCAAACCGCTGCCTATAACAATGAGGTGACAGATCAGTAATTAAGGCGACCTTATAGTCCTTGGTTGCATGCAGAACTGAAGCATAACGAAGCTACCACCTCGGCTGCATGCAGAACCGAAAACCCCCTACCCGCCAAACTTTGGGGCTGACAACTTTATGAAAATGTAATACTACCTCGGTTTCATGAAGAACCGAGGCATAAAGCCTCTGCCACACCTGCATCACTGAATCTGCCAAAATTTTAGGCTGATAAAAGGTGATACTACCTCGGTTTCCCACAGAACCAAGGCATAAAGCCTCTGCCACCTCTGCACCGTATGACTTTTTGAATAATTTTTTAAGCTTCTATTTGTTTTGTCAAGGAGCTACAACCTTGGTTTCTTTAGGCCCGGTTTCAAAAGTGTGTTCTGCTTCGGTTGTGTTTCTTACCGGTAGCACATATGGTGCTATTGCTTCAGGTGTTTTAGACAACCGAGGCAGTAAAAGGGGACATATTGCCTCGGTTCAGTAGGAACCAAGGCATAAAGTCCTACGAAAAAAAAAATAAAAAAAAAAACCAAAACATGTACTACTTCGGTTAAGGATGAACCGAGGTAGTATCTTACCCTTTTATATCTCGGTTCACACCCGAGGCCAAAAGTAGTAGACTTTTTGCCTCACCTGGATATGCTCGGTTCCCGTTACCTATGGGCAAATATAACCGCTGTCGTTATCAAAGGCAAAATGACTCCACCTCTTTGGAACACACTCTCTGTCGGGAGGAAATTGGAAAATATGGTTATGGTTGGCTCCTACCTTTTCGCAACTCCTCTCAATCTTCCTTCCAGACTTAACCTAAAAAGACTCCTCAAAACTCACTCCATCTATTCCCAAAATAACCGAAAATATCCTCCTATTTACTCCCAATATTTTGTACCAAAAGCCACCTTAAAGTTTCCCTTTTAGACTTATTTTACTTTCCTTAACCAACCTAACATTTAAGGTGTAACATTTGTGCTTTGAATGAAATAAAGAGGTGCCCAACCGTTAAGCATCTAAATTAGGAAACAAGATAAAAATGGACTTTTCACAGTTGACTATACAATGCCAAAGTCGGTCATCCATAAAAGAGAACTTTGTTTTCACTTTCCTTGCCTTAGGTGGGTTCAACTTCACGTAGTAGAATTCTATAGGTTATTTTAAAAGACGAAAACTCTCTCTCTCTCTTCTAAACTAAAGAAATAAAACTTGCAACTAAAGAGAACAAAGGGTATGCAAAATATCAAAACTTAATTTCTCTCTTTTTCTGGAACAAAGGATTAACAAACAAGGAAACCCACTAAAACGTAATAAAAACAGTTCCCCTGAATCTAGCACACGACCCCTAAAAGATCAAAGAAGGGTTTTTTCTCTCTTAGAATACGTACACTAATTGCACGGATAAAGGGATTGAATCTCAACTTCTATTGGTTGTCAACCCCCACCGGACCACCCCTCCAAATCTCAACTTTCTAATTATTTGTGGCCTACACCTTAATCCAACAAAATGAAAACTTTTTAAAGGTGGCAAATGATTGAACCGATGCCTTCTAAACACAGCTCAACTATCTACCACTAAGCCCACCTCCTTTTCGAAATTTAAAATAGCAATAACTATCAATGAATTTTCATACAACTCTTAAACACTTTTATCACCCAATATCAAATCAAAATAAATATTAATATAAAAAAACATAAGAATAAAATAAAATATATCTTTATTTTATATGGGTCTTTCAGGTTTTGAGGTTTTGTTGCTTCTAGTTCAAATTATATACTGCATATACAAGAAAAGAAAACCCTAAAAATTACTTTTACAAAAGAACAAAAGAAAAATACACTAAAATAAAAAAAAAATCCAGTCAAAGCTAATCAATAATCACACGAATAGAAAAGTTAGAACCCCCGATAACGGCGCCAAAAACTTGTTAAGACTCCGATAAGTGTACCGAATCGTATCAAGTAATAATAAATAGTAAGACCAAGTATCGTTTTCCAAGGGACTCAAGGCTTAGATATTTATGTGGTTTCTCGATTAATTAAGACTTGTGAACAAAATAATGGTGTTTATAATGCAGAAAATAAATATGAATGCAAGTGTTGATCAATTGACTTGAAGAATGCACAGGTGATTGGTGATAGAAGGAGCTTCACTCTTCAAGAATGAGAAGCTTCTTGGATCAGAGGTGGCAGCGGAATTGGAAAACGCAGATGCAATTGGAGGTGCACAGAAGGTGTTTGATGAATTGTCTGGTGCGGTTTTAGATTGTGTAGGCAGAGGTTCTAGCTCAGACGACCTTCCAAGGGGAAAGGAAGCTAGAGGATAAGTGTGCTAAAAAGGCACAAGTCAGTGAACTTGAAAGTGAGAACTGGCTGGACAATTCAACAACATTTCTTTATACAATTCAAGTTAAGGTTACAAACGATGAAGCTCTCTTTTATATGAGAAGATGAGCTTGGAAGTGTGCAAGGAAAGCTATTGAATTATGCTAATTACATGTGTTGAAAACTAATGAAAGTGAGTTGCATTTTTCACGTGGGAAGCATGGAGAATGTGCTACAAATGAAGATGGCTCACGGTGTGGCTTGTGTTCCACGTGGAAAACTTGTAAAGTGTGCTTCAGAGTGAAGAAGAGCCATGTTGAACGTGTTGCACATGGAAAGTGTGGAAAACATGCTTCATGGCTAGTTGCAACATACATTCTTTTTTGCTTCCTTTGTTTCCTTTTTGCTTGGCAATTCTCCTAGGAACTTTCCAATCTTTATTGTCCTATAAACAATGTAAATGGAATTAGTTAAAGAGAACATGCTAAGACTTAGAAATAAAAGATTAAGTCCTTTATTCAACTTCCCTTTCTTGGACTTAGAGTAAAGTTGATACTTCTTTGGATGGAAAGTCCCTAAACGGGTTGCCCTCATTCCCTCCCTCTTTAAAAACGATTTGTCCTCAAATCAGGAAGAAAGAAAGAAGCACAACTTTAGTTTTTATGTTCCTCCAGGATCAAAAATAAATCTACGAAAGATAGCAAAAATGAGTATGATGAAGAAGATGTAAACAAAGATAAGAAGACAAAAGAAAAGTCTTGTATTTTTGAAAAAGATTTTCAGAAATTTAGGCTTGGAAAAATGGAAAATTCCATTGTCCCAAGTTACTGAATTTTTATCTTAAGTTACTTGTTTACACAAGGGTAACATTAACTCAAGGTTTGAATTGCCATATTTTGAAATGGATTGCACAAAATATGGGATGACAATAGATTTAAAAGAAAAATGAATAATGGAAGAGTGCACAATAAATGGAAAAGAAGTAAAGAATGAGAACCCTTCCCTTTTAGGTTCCATGGTGATGGTAAGAGTAGGAGTTGCCATCATTAGCAAGAGCTCCTTCTCTTTACTTTCCTCTTCTTGCTTCTTTTCTTTTCCTCTTCTCTTCTCTCTCTTTTCTTTTTTTCTTCTCTTATTTCTTCTTCTCTTCTTTGTCTTTTTTCTCTCTCTTTCTTTTCTTTTCTCTCTCTCTCTATCTTGTCTCTCTTCTTCCTTTCTCTTTTCTTCTCTCTCTCTTTCTTGTCTCTCTTCTTCCTGTTTCTCTTGTTCTTCTCTCTCTCTTTCTTGTCGCTCTTCTTATTGTTTCTTTTCTTCTTCTCTCTCTCTTTCTTGTCTCTCAACATCTCTTTTTAGTTTTAATTCTATTTGCTTAGCTTGCAGCTCCTTAAGGTTAATCTTAAATTCTAGTTCTCTAATAAGGAAACCATTATCATTTAAGCTTTCAAGATATATTTTTCCTTCTTCAATGTAATCTCTCAAGAATTGGAGGTTTCTCTTAATAATTGAAGGTACAAAGTCTTTTCTCATGCAAGATTTTAATTCAGACCAATTATGAATGGGAGATTTTCTGCCTATCATAACATGATATTGTCTCTCATCCCACCACTCTCTTACATGCATTTCAAATCTAGATGTGTAGAGACTAAGGACATAAGATTCACTATTGCTAGAATAAAAATAGGATTTAGGTTTACTTTTTCTAGCAATAAATGGATGCATGTCATTAATGTCCTTTTCCCAAGCTAGGTATGTTAATGCACCAATATTCGCTCCAAAGTATAGAATATTTCCCCTAGCTTGTTTCTACAATTCACCCTCAATCCAATCAAATTCATGAAAGGATCAAGAATCCAATCAAATTCATGAAAGGATCAAGTCCTTCTTCTAGCTTCATTAAGTTTTCTTTTAATTTCTTTGAAACTAATGGATTGATCAAAACTAGAAGACCAAGAGGACCTATATGAACAAGAAGACGGATAGGAAGTATAACAAGACATCAAAAACTTTTTTTGATTTTTGTGAAGGATTTCTAGAAAGATTCTAGAGGTAAAATGAACCAAATAGCTCCCAGGAAGGAGAGGTGAGTCACAAATGGACAAGCTTAAGAACCTTGTCCTTCCTAGACAGAGTGTCTTTGATTGTTTCTTACCTTAGTGTCTAGGTAGAAATCTTTCAAAACTTTTTAAATGTAAGAATGCTATGCATCTAGAAACCAAATGAAGGTTTATCCAAATGAAACGCGCTCCTATGTATCACGGAGACTTAAAACATAAAAGTCAAGCAAGCAAAGTAAAGGAAAACAATGCAAATGGAAAATGTTATGCGGTCCTAAGTGAAAGTGCAAGTGACACTTTGAACCCCTTGACACACTTTCACACTAAGAAGTGGAAACTAAGCTATTACAATGTTTGATGGTGCACTTGGAACTGCTTGAAATGCATTTTTCCAAGCCACTTTAAGTTGAAAATGAACACAAAATGGAAAGAAATTACAAAGGTTCCGTGATACCAAGACAAATTTACAATTCAATGTTGGTACAATGAAATAAAGCCAAGTGGGGCTGCTAGTTCAGATTGGTTGAAGACCAAAGGTGATGTGTTTTTGCTACTGAAATGGTTGTTGGACCAACAATGTTAAAGTGCTCTTGGAGTCCAAGCTTGTGGCCCTTTTAACACCTCATCCACTTCCTAAGATGTTACCCCCTTGGAGCAAGGAATCTAAGGTAAAACAACTGCACCAATTTGTCACAGCACCCAAAACAAACACAAAAACAGTAAACAAAAACCAACTGCTGCACCAAAAATGAATTTTCGCAGAACATATTTTGGGCACAAATTAGAAGCCAAACAAGTTGAATTCAAGTGAATGTAAGCTTGGAATCACAGAAGGAACACAAAAGGAACCTAGGAGAGGCACTAGAACATATTAAACAAGCAAGAAAAGACTCAAAACAGTGATGAAATTGTGTGCTTCGAAACTGTTTAATAAAATTCAAAATTGTTTGACAAAATGCCACGAAGAAGAACAAATTTTGTGTTTGTGGTTTTTGACCTTTAAAATATGGATTGTAGGGTTTAAATTGCTTTTTATGATTGCTATACACTTGGATAAGCATATAAATGTAATTGGAAACTTAAACCCAGCTTTTGCCAATCCAAAAATGAAAATTAGAATATGGCTAATGCCAAATAGCACAAAAAAGGTATTCTGCACCAGAAAAATGATGTGAAAATGGTGCTTTGAGATGCAAAAATGAGTTGCAGTGGTTTTATGACAGAACTAATGGTTCAGTCAACTTTATATGCTTATATTGAAGGTGTTCAAACTTTCAAACAGCGAGGAAAAAAACCACACCCGAAACTCACTGGTCCACTTACAAAAATTAAGCAAATTCAATGGTTGGAACCTGATTTTGTAGTGCTGGTGTAAAATTGTCCAAATGAACAATAATTATGTAAAATTCGCCAAATGGTGTAAAATTGACCAAATGAACAATTCAAAAGGTAAAATACACCTGCACCAATGTTGAAACTGCACTGAAAGAGCCAAATGCTCCAAATCACAGGTTGAGTTGCTAATTATGCATCATTTTGAAGCAAAAACTGGACCAGAATCAAAAAGCAATAGAACAAAGTTGGGTGGCACAATCAAAGGCATAAGGAAGTCCTAAATGACTAGATCTAGCTATAGAATATGAGCTAGCAGAATTAAAGGACCTAAGACACAAACAAAGACAACAAGAACGATGCAAACACTTGATTTAGACTGTGACAGTTTTGAAATCTAGAATTTAATCAACTCAACCATTCATTTTGCAATTCTGTTATTAAAATGAGTTGTTAGACTTCCAGCACTGCTGAACAACACCAAGGAATTTTGTTCAAAGCTTAAGAACCAATAAATCTAGTCTGAAACAACTTATACCTAATGCACCAGATTTGGAAAAATATTGTGCACAATTTGGAAAACAGATTATGAAGAACTCAACCACTCATTTTGGAATGTAGTGTGTATTATTGATTGTTAACACTTGAAACATATATGAACTCAACAAAAAACTTGTTTCAAACTTTAGAATCCAAAAATTTGGACAGAAACAGATTATAGTAAATCAAACCAGAAAATGAGTTTTTCTGCAGAATGTGGACTGGACAAAAGTGTCCCATGCTTGTGAGCTCAAATGATCAAAGCTGACTTACTGCCATTGCTTTATAGATCAACATATAGCTAGCAAGTGCACTGGATTCAATGACAAACGAAAGAAATCAAAGTTGAACTGAAATAAACATTGTGACAAAGGTAAAACTGCAAAAACATTTGCACAAGACATGACAGAAACTGGAATTGATTTATAAATCTGAATTTGAACTCAAACAAAAAAAGTGCACATATTAAAATGATGAAGAAACACTAAGGAACAACTGAATGAACACAAACAACAAGCTCAAGTACGAATTAAGCCAAACAAAATTAAAAAAAAATTGATAAAAAGTGACAGATTATAAGCTTTAGGACGTCCTAGGGTTTGTACCTTTGGCAGAAACGAAGCAAATACTCTCTCTTCCACCCCTTTGAAGGAAGATATTGGATGCTTAGGCTACCTCTTCACCTTTCTAGGGTTTTATCTTTCATTCTTCCATTATTATTCATTTAGTTTCACCATGAATATGGTGAACTAAACCTTATATTGTTGTTGGGGAATCAATGTAGTCTTGTGAAACTCTCATATATGGAATTTGTTTTAACATCTTACTTTTAAGACTTATGCTTTCTTTCATCATTAGTTAGGGTTTTTCCTCTTTGCTTAATGCTTGCTTTGTTTAATTCATTCATTGCCATGATTATTGATTTTGTCGATACGGGAACGTACGGGGAAATCTAGATCCGGGGAATTTCTCCCAATAGTATATTGGTTGCCGTTAAGCTCCTGCACTTAAGAACTAATTACTAGGAATGCTAGGAATTGTATGAACTGGTAATTAAGGATAGGCCTCCTTGCAAGGTGATTTAGAGAGTGGCATTAACAATTGATGAAAAGAATGTTGAATTCCTAAAGTATATGAGAGTGGATAAGATGAAATTGATAGCCCCAACAACATACTCATCCATCTATTTCATTGAAGTATTTGTATTCTGTTTTCGCCATTGATCAAATTCATGCATACATGTTTATTTACTGTCTTTTGCATATTAAACTCCAATCAATTTGTTCTTAAGTCTTAAATAATCAACAAATCACATAACTAAACTAGGCCGTGAGTCCTTTGGGAGAACGATACTTGGTCTTACCGAGTTTTATTACTTGAAACGATTCGGTCACACTTGCCGATTGTTCATCATGTGTCAAGCTTGGTTAAGAAACACATTGAAATACCACAAAAATGCAAAGATCCAGGTATGTTTTCTGTTCCTTGTACTATTGGAAATTTAAAGTTTCACAATGCCATGCTAGATTTAGGGGCTTCCATTAATGTAATGCCTTTATCAGTGTTTACTTCTCTATCTTTAGGACCTCTTAAGACTACTGGTGTGGTCATTCAACTGGCCAACCGTAGCACAGTTAACCTTGTAGGTGTGCTCGAGGATGTCCTTGTCCGAGTAGACAAGCTAATTTTTCCTGCCGATTTCTACATCTTGGATATGAAGGATGAAGATGGAATCAAGTCATCCACTATTATCTTGGGAAGACCTTTCATGATGACAGCACGAACCAAGATAGATGTGCATGCAGGCACACTGTCCATGAAGATAGGTGATGAGAAGATGCCTTTTAATGTATTGGAAGCCATGAAGCACCCAATTGAAGAGCATTCTCTGTTTTGTATTAATTTATTAAGTGAAATTGTAAATAATTTTTCTGTTAGTTTCTTGGACATTTTTTCAACTTTTTCTCCATCTTTGGACTTTTCTTTTTCAAACATGTCGTGCCTAATTTTGGACGACGAAGAAAATTGTAAAACAGGTGATATTGAGGACGCGGTGTCAATAGATTATACCTCTGTGGCGTCCGAGTGTGATGTTGAGGTGGCAGAGATTACCTTAGGCAGTAAAATCCTGCCATCTGTGGTACAACTACCCGTTTTGGAGTTGAAACCTTTACCATCCCATTTGAAATATGCTTATCTTTAGAGGGATGGGAAACTCCCTGTTATTATATCTGCATTGCTTACTGATGAGCAGGAAAAACAACTATTACAGGTTATCAGAGATCACAAGAAAGCAATAGGCTAGACTTTGGCAGATATTCCTAGTATTAGCCCTTCGTTTTGTATGCATAGAATACTTTTGGAGGAAGGCGCTAAACCTGTGAGACAACCTCAGAGAAGATTGAATCCTCAACTGATGAAGGTTGTCAAGAAAGAGGTAACCAAGTTACTACAAGCAGGTATTATATATCCCATTTCTGACAACACTTGGGTGAGCCCTGTACATGTGGTTCCCAAGAAATCTGGAATCACAATCGTTAAAAACGAGAAGGATGAGTTGATTCATACTCGTATTTAGAATAGCTGGAGGGTTTGTATTGACTATAGGAGATTGAACCAAGTCACTCGAAAGGACCACTTCCTTTTGCCATTCATGGATCAGATGCTAGACCGTTTGGCAGGTAAGTCACATTATTGTTTTCTAGATGGATTCTCTGGATATTTTCAAATCTGTATAGCCCTAGAGGACCAACATAAGACTACCTTCACTTGTCCTTTTGGTACATATGCTTATCGGAAAATGCTATTTGGTTTATGCAATGCTCCTGGTACATTTCAACAATGTATGCCGAGTATTTTTACAGACTTATTGGAGCATTGTATTGAGGTTTTCATGGATGATTTTAGTGTATATGGGTCATCTTTTGATAATTGTTTGGCTAATCTTGCAAGAGTTTGTCAGAGATGTGAGGAAACTAACTGATGAGTCGTTATTTCTTGAATTATATTTAGTTTATTGCACTTAAATAAACCAGGGAATTGTGTTTAATTGTTTGTTATTTCCCCGTTTTCCGAATTCTGCTTAATTTGATCGGAAATTTGTAATTGTGCTAATTTGGGTTTTCTGAGCTGATTAAGTGCACTTTTTTTGAAGTGCAGGAAAATTTCGGAAATACATTTTGGGACATCAGGAAGAATGCCAAATAAATTCAAAACTCTCGACACAGATATTTTTGAATTAATTAAATTGTAATTCAGTAGTTTAGAATTTTTGAATCAACTCTTATATTTTGGGTCAATTTTTTGTAAATTAGATTAGACCCAAAATTAGAAGTTAATGACTTAGCACCCTAGGGTTTTATTGTGTGGACCCTACCCTAAAAAAAAAAGGGAACTTACGGCCTTAGAAGAAGGGACAGCCGCCACTTGCAGGGGACGCTCCCACACACTCTCGGTCTGGGTTTTCTTTGGGGGCTCTCGGTTTTACATTTTTTTTAGTGTTGGTGTGTACACGTTTTTCAGCTACTGTTACATGGAGTTTAATTTTTCAATTGGAGAGATGCTTCCATTTAGTTACAACACTTTTTATTGAATGTTATTTTCTTCTTTTGATTCATACACGTTGATGGCTTGATGATGATATGATGGGAGAAGCACCTTCGTTTTCTGAGAAAAGGAGCAAGACAATTTTCTTTCTTTATACATAAGCGGTGATTACTTGGGAGGAGAACTGCGTGTGAGCTGGAAGCACTGTCCTGGAGTGCTCCTTCCGTGAATGAGCGTTCTTTCTTTTCATTTTGGTGGTGCGCACACGTGGAGTTGAGGAAAGGAGCTGGCACGGCTTGGAATGGAGATGCTGCATGGAAAAGGGATGAGAACTTGGGAGAATGCGGTGCTGGATGGGAATAAAAGAAGGCAGCCGCCATCCACATGGATATGGTTATTCCTTTCGTTTTGCTCTTAGGAAAAGGGGCGCTAATTTCATCCAGCTCGCGTCCAGCAAGAGGGAATTCATTTTGGCTTAATATGTAGCGCATTGAGAGGAGAAAGTGGTGGTGTCACGTCAACTCTAGCATTTGAAGAGCACCTTGCAGTTTTTTTATTTAGTATTAGGGTGGTTGATTTGCTTTGCAACGCTGCACTAAATTCCCTTGAGAATGAAGAGGTGGTTAGGTGGAGAAAAGTGGGAAGTCCAGCACACACGTGAGTCATCTTCATTTTCTTTGCTTTGGAGAAATGGATGCAGCGAGGAAGTAGAGCTGGAAGAAGAGTAGCACGTAGATTGGTACGGAGATAAGATAAATGGCCGGTGACTAGGACAAAGAAATCGCTGGCAGCAAAGAGCACTTTTTGGAGTAGGTCCAGGATGGTGTCTTTATTTTTCTTCAAGAATAGTAGTAGGTGTTGATTTGAATTGTCCCGTCACGTGATTGCTTAAGTATGGAAGGTGCATTCCATTTTGTAAGTAGCTGACACGTTCCACGGAGGAAGGCTACCCCATTTGCAATTTAGGAATTAATACTTTGTAGAATGGAGTTGGAAGAAGTGAAGCAACAGTGATTTATTAAAGGGAGCACTCTCTTGGAGAATGAAGCACATGGTTATTTTGCTGGAATGTTCAACAAGTCACGGCTAGAGAGGAGTTTTAGAAGCCTTTGCAATTTCAAACCCTTTTGGTAGATGCACATGGGTCACGGTCAATGGTAGAGAAAAATTTATGTTTTCTTATTTCTTTTGTCTTAGGATATTTTACATTATATGTGGAATTGCTTGTCATCTTTTCAATTGAGTGTTACAATTTTAGTAGACCAAATTGTGTTGGGATATTTGTTCATTGTAGAGTTTGGTTTAATATTTTCTTTTACTTTAATGTTATCTATTTTGTTCGGTCGTGATATTTTAATTGTAATGTTAGCTTAAGTAAGTTATGTTGGTCATTAGAGATATTATATTGCTTTCTTGAGATTTCCGGATTGTTCTCTTGTTTATTTTGCTTTGCTTATTGGTGTTTTAATTTAGTTTATTTCCAATCATAAGAACACTTTCAAACCCCCCCCCCCCACTATGTGTTTGATCTGAGACTGAACCACATTTGGTCCTTGAGAGACGACCTAGGAGTCACTTCCTAGTACTATACTGCATTCTTTTATGCACAACTTTTGTGGGAGGTGCGACCCTCTCATCACTAACCTTGTTTTGAATTTTGAAAAATGTCATTTTATGGTGGAACAAGGTATAGTTTTGGGTCATGTTGTCTCCAGGAATGATATATCTGTAGATCCTGCTAAAATTGATGTTATTTCACAATTGACTTACCCCTCCTCTGTACGAGAGGTTTGATCTTTTCTTGGTCATGCAGGGTTTTACAGGAGGTTTATACAGGACTTTAGCAAGATAACTAATCCTCTGTCCAACTTACTTCAGAAGGATGTACCATTTGACTTTGGATGGAAGTGCAAAGCGACTTTTGATTCCTTGAAAAGGGCACTTACTACCACTCCCGTCATCAAACCACCTGATTGGACATTGCCATTCAAGTTGATGTGTGATGCATCAAACTTTGCAGTAGGAGCGGTACTTGCACAAAGAAATGGGAAGCTACCACATGTGATATATTATGCTTCCAGGACATTGGACACTGCACAGGCAAATTATACCACAACTGAGAAGGAATTACCAGCTGTTGTATTTGCCTTGGATAAATTCAGATCATACATACTTGGATCCAAGGTCATTATTTATACAGATCATGTTGCATTGAAATTCCTTCTAAAGAAAGCAGATTCCAAACCAAGGTTGATCAGATGGATGCTACTGCTCCAAGAGTTTGACATTGAGATTCGGGACAGAATTGGAGCCCATAATCTAGTAGCAGACCATCTTAGTAGGATTGAAAAAGAAGAAGATGAAATTCCTATTCAGGATGACTTTCCTGATAAAGTCTTGCTAGCATTAACTTCTATAAAAGGTATGTATCCTAAACCTTGGTTTGCTGACATTGTTAACTATTTGGCTGTTTCATCTATTCCTCCATCTTTCTCCAAATCTGAAAAAGCCAAACTGAAAAGTGAGGCGAAGTACTATGTATGGGATGAACCATTCTTATGGCGCATTGGTAGTGACCAAGTTGTAAGAAGGTGTGTTCCTGACATAGAGATACCTTATGTGCTTGAATTTTGTCATTCATCACCTTTTGGAGGACACTATGACACGCAAAGGACATGTAGGAAGGTGTTGGATTGTGAATTATATTGGCCTACCATCTTTAAAGATGCACGGAGGATATATGAAAATTGTGAGCAATGTCAGAGGGCAGCCAGATCCATCACTATGAGGGAAGAGATGCCTCAACAACCCATGCTAAATTGTGAGGTATTTGATATTTGGGGTATTGACTTCATGGGTCCTTTTACTTCTTCTTTTGGGTTTTCTTATATTTTGCTTGCTGTAGAATATGTTTCCAAATGGGTGGAAGCCATAGCTACAAGGACTAATGATGCTCGAGTTGTTATGAGTTTTGTCAGATCTAACATTTTATGTAGGTTTGGAATACCACGAGCCATCATTAGTGATCAGGGGACCTACTTTTGCAATAACCTGTTAGAGAATATGTTGAAAAAGTATGGGGTGACGCATCGCATTGAAAAAGTCGAGGTCTCTAACAGAGAGATCAAGAAGATATTGCAAAAGCTAGTGAAGCCAAATAGGAAGGATTGGGCCACAAGATTGGATGATGCACTTTGAGCACATCGGACGGCCTACAAAGCACCAATAGGTATGTCACCTTTCAGGGTTGTATTTGGAAAAGCTTGCCATCTACCTGTGGAGATTCAACACCGAGCCTATTGGGCTGTGAAAGCTTGTAACTTGGACATGGAAGGAGCAGGGAAATAGAGAAAGCTCCAACTGCAAGAACTATAAGAGATTAGGCTCACAGCCTATGAAAACTCCAAGTTTTACAAAGAGAAAACCAAGAAATTCCATGATCAAAAGCTTGTGACCAAAAAGGATTTCAACATAGGTCAAAAGGTGTTATTGTACAAGTCCAGGGTAGGGCCTATGAGTGGTAAATTAGGCTCCAAATGGGAAGGTCCATTCATTGTAACACAAGTGTTTCCCTATGGAGCAGTGGAGATCAAGGAAGAATCTTCTGATAGAATCTTCAAGGTTAATGGCCATCGTCTGCGAATATTTAATGAAAATCAATACATGCTGAACAAGACGATGGATGGAGTGAATTTGACCACTCCAACATTCCTTCCACCGTGAAGGAGGTAAGTTCCCTCATACTTTTTGTTTGCATTTTATAAGGCATACATTGAGAACAATGCATAGTTTAAGTGTGGGGTGTGGGGAAACAATTAATTTTGTTTGTTTTTAATAAATTTTGCATTGGATTTGAGAGTTTGAATCAGTAACTGGAATGAAAAAAAATGAGTCATGTTGATATGAGTGGATTGCTTCTATGATTTGTTGATTGAGTTGACTTGAGAATTTCCGGATTAAATATTTTGTGAAAGAAATTTGAAACCATGTGAGTTTTAGGCTTAATGTTAAGGATGGACCACCATGTGCCATACCATTTCTTTTTTTTTGTGATTTGCCCATGTTTTGTTGATACTTTAATAGTTAGCTTGATTCTATGTTGTGCAACTGAGGTGAATATGCATGATTTGATATGATTGAAGCATTTCTTGTTTTAGTTACTTGGCCAAATAAACTTGTCCTAACATTAATCCATTGGAACCCTCTTTGAGCCTTAAGCCTATTTTTCTTGTTTCTAGTCATTATCAAATAAAAAAAAATCATATATTCCTTACCTTAGGAAAGAAGAAGGAGTAATGGATTCTGTTAGAAGTAAAGTGAGGAATAAGTGTGTGGGTGAGTACCTCACCCACAAAATAACAATTAAAAAAGCAAAAAGGAAGATGAAAATTTGGAGTTTTCAAAAGAAAAATAAATAAATAAAATCTTCCTTAAAAGAGCAAGAAATAGAGTTGTTTTTGAAATCAAGTGTCATTACTCTTTCTATATCAATTTCAAAAGCTCAGAAATTCCAAGAAAATTTCCTACCTTTGCCTTGGCCTCAATAAAACCTTAAACAGCCCTCATGATCAATAATTGCATGTTTACTAAAGTTTGTGAATGTTAGAGTCTTGCTAAATATCAAGGGTGTCTACTTAAATGGGTATTTTGAGTGTAAACACAAACCACAAACACTTGAGAGAGGTAGGGGTGGGCAAAAATAATTATAGTGTACTGAATTACAATTAAGTGTACTATATTATACTTAAAATAAACTAATCTGTTTTTACTAAAAACTGAATAACTTACACTACAAAAAAAATCTTATTTAGAGGGGTTATTTTGGAGAGGGTATAAAAAACCCCCTCAAATTAACACAACTTAAGATGTTTAATTTAAATTATTTAACTGACAATGTTTGTGGGAGTTTTAATTCCTTTTAAGAGAGGTTTATAACCTCCTCAAATAATAATATATTTTTTTTCTTCATTTACTAATTCTTTTACATTTTTCCCTCTAAAAATTTTACCGTAAGTTTTCTTTTAACAATCCTAAAATTTTATTCCCTTCATATCTTAAACCCATCTGCCTAAACCCAATATTTTCGTCTAATTTCTGATTCAATTTCTCCCTTCCACTGAACCCTAAAATCAGTTCCCCCCTTAATTCCATCCGCAAAATCAGTTCCCCCTTCATTCCATCCGATTTCTCCCTCGTAGGTACGCAATCTTCCTTTCTTCCTTCTTCTATTTCCTGTTGTCATTCATTTCTTTCATTTCTCCTTTGGATTGCCCATGTTTCCTTTTCCTTTCAGATTCGCAGTCGGTGGACGAAGCTGCAACGGGGGTTCTGCGGATCGTCAGAGAGCGGAGCTCATAACGTCACGGAGGTACATCGTTCTACAACTCTTTGTGCTTTTATTTGGTGCAGCGTTTTATTAAGTTCATTCTGCGTCACTTTAGTGGGTTATCTTCTTCCCAGTTTCAATCATGTTTTTCATCAATGAGTAACTTGAGTTCGCCATTTGGTTTTCTTTCAGTTTTTGTAGGGTCAAATGAATATTAACTGGAAAGTGTCTAATTCATCAAATTTATGCATTTTATTGAGTGGTGTATGTGTTTTAATACTTCAAAAGTGCATCAAGATATATCCACATTAATCAAATTTCTTTTATTAACATACATAATTTGAAACATGAACATACTTCTTTACAAGCATGTACACTATATTTATACCTAGAATAAATTTGCCAAGCTTGCGATTGGAACAATAGATTGGACCGTATGTTGATGTCATTGAATAACTTGTAATTGCGTACTATATTTCTGCAGTAAGACAAATTATTTTTGAAAACCAACCGACATATATATATATATATATATATATATATATATATATATATATATATATATATATATATATGTAATGTATGTAAGGTATCCAACGAAATCAAACGATACCTAATTAAATTGCTTAGTCACTTATGCTTAGTCACTTATGTTTTGTTATCTTTATGAATCTTTTTCCCTTCCAATTTCAAAATTCTGAGTGGGATGTGGAAGAAAATTAGAAGATGCAAAGAAAGTTATTGTGGGTGTATTAAGAAAAATACATTGGGTTACTTGGGAAAAAATATGTAGAAGAAAAAATATGGAGGATTTGGAGTGAGAGATATAAAGCTGTTCAATGAGTCATTGCTAGCAAATGGATGTGATAATTATTTGAACACTAAGCAACAAAATTACATTAAACTATCTTTCTCTTCCAACTCACATTTCCTTCCTTCTTTCCTCAACAATCATTTTCCTTTTTCATAATTGATGTTGCAGGTTTTTCTTTAAGCATTGCAATCTCACCGCTTCAAGGTTAGTAGAAACAAGTATTTCATTTTTTCTAATTCATTATTTATTTGTATTTTCCATGAATATTGTATTCTTTTTCATGTGTTAGTGTATTTTATTTTGTTTAGGAATATTTTTGAATGGATAAATCTTGGATAACTAAGCCCCGAAATACAGTTGAATACTCAATTGGTTTGCAAAAATTCTTAGATTTTGCTTTTGAGAATGGGGCCTCTGGAGACACGATTCGATGTCCATGCCCCAAATGTGGGTTTGTGAAATGGCAAGCTAGAGGCATAGTTGAGGAGCACTTGATTTTAAAACAATTTCCCATAAATTATGTTATTTGGAATCTTCATGGTGAGAGGCAAAGACAAGATATTTCTAGAAATGAAGATGAGTCACAAGAGACATTTCATTTTGAAAATCCAATGGAAACAATGATAAATGAAGCATTTGGACATTATAGGCAAAAAGGTACTAATATAGGCAGATCACAACCATTGGGTAAAGATGATGTTATTAATGAAAGGCCAAGGGAGAATCATAATGAATTTAATGAGTTTCTCAATGACGGAAATCAAATATTGTGTGACGGGAGCAAGTACACAAAATTAGAGTTTGTAATCAAATTATATCATATCAAGGTTTTGTGTGGATTAAGTGACAAGGCAATGACTATGATCCTAGATTTGCTAAGAGATGCATTTAGTGAAGCAAAGTTGCCTCTTTCTTTTTATGAGGCTAAGAAAATCATCAACAAACTTGGTCTTAACTATACCAAAATAGATGCATGTCCAAATCATTGTATGTTATATTTAAGAGATGATGAAAAGGATTTGCAAACATGCAAACATTGTGGTACATCTAGATGGAACCCAAAGAAGAAAAAAAAGCAACCTGCAAAAGTTTTACGTTACTTTCCTTTGAAACCAAGATTGCAAAGATTGTTTATGTGCTCTAAGACTGTAGAGCATATGAGATGGCATTCTTCAGAGAACAAGGATGGAGTTATAAGGCATCCAAGGGATGGTGAGGCATGGAAGACATTTAGTGTAATGCATCCTGAATTTGCTTTAGATCCTCGAAATGTTCGCTTAGGCCTTGCTAGTGATGGTTTTAATCCTTTTGGCACTATGAGTTCTACTGATAGTATTTGGCCAGTGTTTTTAATTCCATACAATCTTCCACCTTGGCTTTGTATGAAGCACACTTCATTGATCCTATCCATGATCATTCTTGGTAAGCAGATGCTTGGAAATAGTATTGATGTGTACTTACAACCCCTTGTGGATGAGTTACATGAGCTATGGAATGATGGGGTGGAGACCTTCGATTCTTCATTGAATGAAACTTTTAGAATGCGAGCAGCTCTTATGTGGACAATTAGTGACTTTCCTGGCCTAGGTATTTTATCTGGTTGGAACACACACACAGGTTTAGCTTGCCCTACTTGTAACTTTGATGCAGAACCTTGTCACTTAATCCACACTGCCTACAGGATATAAAAAGGATCAATGGAATTTTAATTGTGTTAACTTTGATAGACTTATTCATATTGGAAACCGTGAAGAACATGAACCTTATATTGAGGCATCTCAAGCACAAATGGTATATTATGTTGATGATGTGGTTAATGAAGGATGGAGTGTTGCTGTGCATTTAAAGCCAAGAGATTTGTATGAAATGGGAGAAGAGGTACAAGAAGAGTTATATGAAAACGAACCATACCAAGATCAAGAGTTGGAAAAATTTTATAGTAATGACAATGAATATGTTCAATTGGCTACAAACCATTTAGACGAGGATATCAATTAGTCAAATGTATGAGTTGAAAATATAATTAATAGTCATTTATTATTTTCAATGCATGTATAATTCACTCATGCTTGATTTCTTAAAGGTAAATGATATGTACCACATGTTTGATTTCTCAGTTTCAGGTTAAGAAGGAGAAGTTACCTTTTTGAATTGTGACTCTTTATTAGCTTGTTCTCTCATTTGGAAAGGTAATAAGATCCGAACTCATTTATATGTGTGATGTATTTGGCTGGGTGGCATAGATTATTAGGCGTAGGGTAGATATAATTTATTAGGCATTGCCAGAGAGCTTTCTGAAATTTATGACTAGGACACCACTGATTCACTACAGTACAAATTTATGACTAGGACACCAATTTTGAACTGAATGGAAGAGCCTCTATTAGTAATACCTTCTCCTCTAACTATAGTAGCAAAGGTAGGACATATACAGAGGGTTGTGTATTAAGAAAAGTTGATTTATAAAATACAAATTGAAAATTTAAAGGTATATATAGTAAACAAAATTTAGAAGTTAATTATTAGTTTATTCCTTAGTTCCAATAGCATTTTTAATTTAAATGAAATTTTATGAATAGCTTACAATTCAATAGTTATTTGAATATAATGGAAGTTAATTAAAGGTTATTTGAAATGCATATACTGCAGGTTTTTTTGCCTAATGCATTTCTTTCTTTTAATATGTAGCCATGCCAAAGGTCAAGCGATTCCGAAATCTACAAAAATCATCACCTCAAACTGAATCTTTAGGTACTTTACCATCAACAAATGATGCAGTGACTACTCCATTGATTGAAGAACAATCACCATCAACAAATCCTACAATGTCTGAATCAATTGAAGTACAACCAACAAATGAGACCTCATCACATGATTCATGGAACTCAACACAATCGATGTCCACAGAAAACACAGAGCAACCTACAACATCCAAAAAACATGTTGGGCGTGAATCTTCATCATATTGGAATGTCGATGCAATAGGTATATGTCATTTATTTTTTTTGCATGCATAATTTTTTAAATTTTACTTATGGTTGAAGAGTAAAAAACAAATAACTGTATGGAGTCTTTGGGTAGAATTGGGCGGAATCTGTTACAGGTATGCAACTTATGAGAGAATATTTGGAGGTTTGATAGAGAGAGTGTCCTGTAGCTGATAATATTGCCCTTTTGGCAAATCTATTTCAGTCTTATTCCTATTTGGTTGTATTTATTTACAGAGAACTATCTTTTCCACCTTTGTTGTTAGTGTCTCATACACATATATAATAATATCTACATTTTCTTGATTTTAATATAAACCTACATGCCTATGTCCAAAATTCAGATAATACAATCTAGCATTTGCAAACCAACAAGGGATTTGAGTCTAGTGGGAGGGGCTAATCCACAGACACTGACAAACATACTAGAGTTGTTCATAGCTTTAAATCATGTCTCAGATAACAATGCTTCTTATGCAAAATACATGAAAAAACCAAAAAATTAAAAAATAAAACAAAAGTTACAGTATTCTGAAAATACCTTGCATTCCGTCTGCCCTGATCTTTCTGCGTGTTCTTCTTTTTCTCCCGCATTCTCTTTCTTAGCCTTCATGTGGCGTTAATACATTTAAAACTCAATAAGTGAACATGTACATAAGATATTCTCAATCATAAAATGTTCAACAAATGTAACCCTTTAAATAATACTTCCAGTTTTTTATATTTTTTGCCTAGAAAATCCTTCACAACTTATAGCATGTATATTAAACTCCCTGTCTTCAATTATTTAGCATATAATACTTAACTGATGTTCATCTGCTTAACAACTTAACACCTAATGCAATCATACTAACACCTAATTATTGATGCTTAACTTAACTATTTCACACTTCATGCTACTATACCAATATTTGATTCGTAATAGTGCGATAGAAAGCGAAAACCAACGAGAGAGACCTGGTTATTCTCTCATAAGTTTTTTTATTGTTAAAGACCTACAAGGAGTTATGAAGAAAATAAAGGTGAAGGTCAGAGAAGTAAGTAACTTACCTCATGGACAACGCATCATTGTAGACTTTGATGAGGTAGGCATGGCTATAGGCGAAGGGCAAGGAGTACTTGCGGGTTATTGTGGGATATTGGCAACGGACGATAATTTATTTCCAATCAATTTTGAAAGGTGGTCTGGAAATACAGGCATCCCTAACACCTACTTTTTAGAATGATTTAAGGAAATATTACACGTATATATATCATTCATGTATTCAAATGCCCCACACTTACTTTTTACTCACTAACTATGTTTTCTTTTTTCAAAAGCTTCGATTTTGTTTTAAGACTACTGAAGCTATTGCCCAAAGATATTGCAAATTAACTATGGGTAAGAAGTGGGCTGCACATAGACAACGTTTATGGAATGAGTTCTATGATCCAACAAAAACAAAAGATCAAATCATATGTAATGTGCCGACCGGTATAGACAGAACTCAATGGGCTCATTTCGTTACCTATTGTCTAAAACCGGAGACAATGGTACAAGTTTCATTATTATTTTCATTGCTTTTGTGTATATTATTATTTTGATTGTTATGTCAACTTACAATTTTTTTTTTCATAGGATATTTGTAAAAAAAATAGAGAAAATCGCAAGAAGCAAGTAATTCCTCATACTGGTGGCTCTAAACCTATCTCAAGAAGAAGACATGAGATGGTAGTGAGATTAGCACATATGACGATTTTTAGTATTTTTCAAATTTACTATTTATTTTAACTTATCCTTTTATTTAGCTTTTGGATAGTGGAAAACTGCCTAGTCGTGGAATGTTATATATTGAAACTCATAAAAGAAAAGATGGCTCATTTGTAAATGAGGCGGCAAAGGCTATAGCGGTAAGTTTTACTATAATATGATATTTTCAACCATTATGCTTCAATATTTAGATCTTTAACTACAACTTGTTCTATGCCTACAGGAACAAATTGAAGTGGGTTTGAGTCAAAGCACTACTGATGAATCACAGGTTTCCCCTCATGATGTTGTTGGTAGAGTGTTAGGCCCAGAGCATTTTGGGAGAGTGCGATGCATGGGTTTGGGAGCAGCTCCTACTAACTCATTCAGAAATACAAGAATGCGACTTTCAGATTTAAGCATGGGTTCATCTAGTACTGCCACATCATCAGCATCTACTAATCAATGGGAACAAAAGTACATGAATTTAGAAGGTGCGCTGAAAGCATATATGATAATGAAGGAAGAAAAGATTCCTGATGAATTGGCTACCTTCTTTGATCCTCAACCACAAGTAAGATACTAAATAAGTATAATTAATATGCTTGATATACTGTAATAATATACCAATTTTGTTTTATGAGTACATGCAATTGATGTGGCTACCTTCTGATGAGACATTCACCTACATGTTAAATATACCAATTCTGTTTTATTACAGGGGAATAGAATGTGATGAACAGATGACAAAATCAAAACCACATCATAAAAACTAAAAATAGAGACACTTAGAGATGAAAGATATTTATGATTTAAAATATCTAGTAGTCGAGAAATGCAGTGATCAGTTCTTTAACCTCATAAGAAACACATAATTATAGAATTTGAAAGCTTGGGAATTACACAATTCTCGAGCTTGGGATAGGAAGTCTGTCACAACTGATATATGGAATTTGAAAGCTATAATTGATTAATTATTTCTAGCTTTTCGTTGGGTGGAGGGCCTACACCCTACAAATTCTGAATCCCTACTATTTGTATGTCTGTTATTTATGAGATGTGCATGCAAAATATGTAATGAGAGTACCATGCAAACTACAGCACAATGCATATCCCATATCAACTCTCCACTGTCATTCTGTAATGTTGTGCATTTCCCCTACTTCTGCTACTGCCAATAAAAGCCCTAATCAGTTGTCATTTCTGGCTGGCTAGGGAAAACCAAACCATACAAAACCTTCACATGCATTCTGAAACTGCCGAACAAGGGTCATTATAATCATTCTCTATTTCTTTGGTTTTTCATTGCTCCATGTTGAAACACCTGGAATTAACGATGAACCATTATGCATCCCCTTCACTAATAAAAAAGTATTAAAACTTTACACTCATGGTCCTTCCTTATTGGGAAACCTACCCATTTATTTCCCCTTTGTGATCATATCGATATTTTTATATAGTATAATATATGGTTGGCACAAAATATATTATTATATAAACAGCCTTTGGTTGGCGTGATCACTCTATATATGCAATCGATAATTACCATGATTCTTAGAGGATTTTGCATTCGTTATTGGAGACCCAGTTATATAATTTGAGTTATATTATATTATTTTGAAAGACTGAAATGTCAGAAAGACATATCTCCAAGAATATGGCTAGATGTTTTTGCAAGAAGGAAATTTACACAAGAAAAATGATTGGTTTTGGTCCCTGGAATCGCGAGGTTCAAACCATATTTAGCAGGGACAAAGCAGCTGAACCGATGAAAGTGGTTAATATAAAACTATTTGCTGCAATTGCTTGGAACATAGTTAGCTTTATTGATTGTTGCAATAAGATTTATATGCATAGTGTGAGAAGTATTGGTCCATTGCATTTTATATATGGTGTAAAGTAGTAACTGCAGTAGTCAAGGAAAATTTGAATAATGACTTTTAAAACTGAATTCTATTTGATTATTTTTTTATATATTATTTACAAAATGTGAGTACATGTAATTGAGTTTATTTTATTAATTTTTTTTTATATTATATCAACAAGCTCCTGATGCAAATGAGCCAGAGTCTCCTTTGGGTGCAAGACAATCATCTGATGGAAGTAACATTTAGGAAGTTTATGATATTGTTTTAGGATAAAACTATACCTAGTTTATTCTGAATTGAGTAACATTTCTTTCTTTGTAACTACTTTTGTAATGACATTACATTGACTTTTAGTCTATCTTGATGTGACTATAAAATTGTTTCTCAATTTATTTTTCTAAATTTCCTTCTATTCAGGGGCTTTTGTTGTATGATATCTTTTTTTAATCAAATGAATCATATTTGTTTGGTATTTAATAATTTTAGAAAAAAATTAAATTTATTTAATTTTGAAATTAATGGAAATAGATAGTTATTATATATTTTAATAATCATCAAACAAAAAACGATATTATATATTTTAATAATCATTAAACAAAAAAGTGACAAAAATATAAAGGAGGTTAAAAACCCCCTCAAAATAATAGTCAGTAATAGAGGATGTTTTTACCCTCCGCCGAAAAACCCCGGCAAATTGAATATATAGAGGAGGTTTTTACCCTCCGCAGAAAAACCCCCGCAAATTGAATATGATACCAGGGGGCGAAAAAAACCCCCGCAGATAATTTGTGGCGACTCAAACTGCGGGGGTTTGAAAAACCCCCGGAATTTATTTAGCGGAGGGTAAAAACCCTCGCAAATTGAAAAAAAAAAACCCCTCTAAATAAGCTTTTTTTTGTAGTGTTATTTTTGGTTCGGTTTAAATAAACTAAACTTTTTATACTTTTAGTACAGTTAACTAGTGTGAAATGTGTTTTTATTTTTTTAAGTCTGAGTCCTCATTTCCATTTTCTCCCAACGAAAACCCTACGCACTTCAAGACCTCCTTCTGATCTCTTCCAATGAAAACTCGACACAGTTCAACCCCTTCTCCATAGTGTACCGGCGTGACCGGTTTCGATTGGGAAGTGCCATGCACAGTGTACCGGTGTGGGGTTTGCGCTTTTAGCTTCTTTGGTGTTGTGTTCACACGCTTACTCTTGCCTTTCCTTCATCATCGCACACAAGAAGGCCTCCTTCAACAGACTCAAGTCTGGTGCGGAAAGGGTCTCAGTTTACATCGACATCTACAACCAAGGAACCTCGTACGCTCTGATCTACCATCAATTTTCCTTTTTACCTATTTTTAATTTTCATTGTGTGAGATCCCAATTGCCCTTTTCATGCATGTGGTCGTTCATGCCTGAATTAGAGTTTATGGAATTTTAATTTCGTGAATATTTGTTTGATCGTGTCTGTGCTACTTGGCTGCTGACGAATGTTTGTAAAAATTGGATATTTTTCCAGTAGACTCTCTAATAGGTTGATTTCAACTCTTCCCTTGCCCTCGTTTAAGCTTCCACTCTGATTCAATGAATGCAGTTGTGTCCGTGGTAATGTTTTTTTAATCTTATTTTTTCACTTTTATTCCAGGTCCTCCTGAATGCCTGTTTTTATATGATCGCATTTTTACTTCAGTTGCTAAATTTTCTTCTTTGGTAAATAGTCCTGTCCAAAATTTTAAGATTTCATTTCTCAAGATTTCTCTGTCATGACTTGTAATTGTATTGCTCTTCACTTGTTATTCCATTTGAATGTTTACTCTGAAATCCTTAATGATATTAATTTTCTAGTTAATTTTTTATATGGATATTCAATGTTTACCATGACCCTTTTACATCTGTTCTTCAATATTAACCACCCAGTCCAATGGTAGAAATTCTATAAATCCAGCACTTCATGGTTCATGCTTGATGCTGGTATGAGCATTTGGGAAATCGAAAAATGTAGTTAATTGAATTGTAGTGTGATAAACAAAAAAAGTAGTTAACTGAACTGTAATTGAACTAGAAAATAGTTCAGTTCAGATACTCTGAACTATTTCTTAGTTCAGTACAATTTTTCTAAACTGATTTATAGTTAACTGTAAATTTTTACAGTACAGTGCAGTACAAGACACTTTGCCCACCCCTGGAGAGAGGTGAGGAGAAATAGATACAAGTTGACTTGAGTGTTGTCTTTCATATTTGATTTTCTTGGGAATTCAAAAAGGTTAACTCATGTGTGAAGAATAAAGTGATTCAATTTGCATGTTCATAACAAAGTAATGCCTAAATGATTGATCTATGTCTAGTGCTACTCATTCTTTTGATCCAAATGCAAATATGAAATAAAATGATTCAGAACAAAGTCTTGGAATTAATCAATTTTGCCCAGGAGTGCAAAAGGATAAGTGTGGGGGTGTGATGAGTGCATATTTATGCTCACATTTATGCTTTAAATTCAAATTTTTGATAGGATAATTGTGCTTAAATGATTGATTTTAAGTGAATTTGTGATGATTGGAATTGTTGTGTTTGGGAATTAAAGAGACGTAAAAAGTGAGTTTTAGCGCATAAAATATTCTTGGATGTTCTTACGTTTATTTTTTGCAGCTGAAATTATAAGTTCTATTGGTCCAAATGGCAATTCAAGGCCTAAAATCAGATTTTATTTGGAAAATAATGTACAGATGGGCCAAACAGACAACTTTTACCATTGCACCTCCCAATTTCCCTACATACACCCCTTTTCTCTTAACCAGGCTCAATACTAAGCCAAACAGTAACCCTGTTCTAAATACACCTCCTAAATTTCCCTACCCATACCCCTCCTAAGCCAGACTTCACCAGATCGTGCCACGTGTCCAAATCCTCTCCACACAGATCTATCCAACCACATGCCGCCAAATCACCTTCCTTGCCACATCATCATCTTCTCAACAGAGAAACCCTAATTCCCAACCCTAGCCATCAACTATCGTCGCGCCATTCCGCCGCCGCAAGCTCCAACTTCGCTCCCTCACCGGACAGCCACTCGCGCCTCAACTCCAATGGTCGCCGCTTTCGAAACCCTTTAATCTGGCCACCACAGCGCCTAAACCATGGTAGTTTCTCCCTCGTCGTCATCTTCTTCTTCCTCGCGAGAGGCAAACACCATGTCGACCGCCAGACCATGAAGCGCATCGCCGCAGATTGCAACCTTCAATGCACATCACCATCACCACGGTCTCGCCGTCACCACCATGAACCACGAGTGCTCCACCTTCTCGGAACCCAATCGCGCATCTCAACCGCAATTCGTGAACTTCTCGCGAGTTCCACCTTCTTTGCACCGCCTCCATCATTGTCGCATAACTCCGGACTCCGCCACTTCCAGTAACTTGCACCTGCAAGGAGGAAAACCCAGAAAAACCAGATTCACAGAGGGCGAGCTCGAACAGCGGCGCAGGAAGAGACACAGGAGCTCCCTTTCCCCAATCTGAAACCCTAATTTTGGGTGGGAAAGGGGCTGACACGTGTCAGTCTCTCATTGACTGCGAAAAACTAATCAAACAAAATTGATTCTAGTCAACTAAGGGGTTCAGTTCCAATTTTGGGAAATTTAGTTGCGGCTAAAGTGCAGAATGGGAAATTTCAGGGCATGTGTGCAATTCATTTAATTCATTCATTCTCTCATACTCCTCTCACTTTTCTTTCATCTTGTATTCAACTCCATTCATGGAGAGCTAAGCATCTATGGCTATTTTGTTGTAATTCCATTATGGATTCTAAGGTTAGATTGAGTAAATGCAATTGTTTATTTTGATTATTGATTTAAGTTGTTCTCTCTCTATGTCTTTCATCTCTCTATCAAATTAAAAGCAAAGAATTTTGCATCATAATGTGTTTGAATCTACATGCATATTGATTATATGAGTTCTAGGGTTCTAGGTTTAATTGAGAATCTACTTTCATTTAATTTAGGAACTTTCATATGATTAATTGGTTTTTACTATCAATTGAGAATGTACTTTGGTTGGTAGTAATAATTTCAACTATAATCAATTGAGAATTTACTTTGATTGATTAACTTTTAACTTGGTTAGGAGATTTAAGAATAGACATGATTAAACACAATAGAATTTGAATGAGAATGTACTTTGATTGAATTTATTGTGAATAATCTAGAAAGATTTTGCATTTGATTGAGAAATTACTTTTGTTAAATGCATGATTGCCCTCAAATTAATTGAGAATGTACTTTAATTAATTTGAAACTTAAACAATAATCAATTGAACAATTATCCGTGAATAACCGTTGACGAATCTATCTTGGAAAAGCAGTGGAATTAGCCTATTTAATCGTAACTGTTTTTAAGTTTCTTATTTGTTCTTTAAACATTCTTCAAACATTACTTTTATCCATAAGCATTGCATAACATTCGTAAGAGTCAGATATTCAAAAGTAATTTTGTGTTCGTTGGGAGACGACTCAGGGTTACTTTAGCCCTATCTACCTTCTTGAATACTACTTGGCAATACTGAAGTTTCCTTAAAAAGTAGTATTAATTTGATAGCTTCAACGACAGCCTATCAAAAGGTTAGAGTGGTTCTCTTCAAGTTGGCTGAGCAGATCACTGCCGGTTGGTTTGTTGAAGGAAGGTTCTTTCTATTCTTATTTGTATTTCGTCATATTGTAAATCTGTGAACAATATTTTAGTGAAAAGGTTAATCACTATTTATAGTGATTAACAACTGGATGTAAAATCTTTTGATTCGAACTAGGATAAAAATTTTTTGTATGATTTTTCTACTCCATACACTCTCTATATTTTCTGCTCATCAACTATTTGATAATATCTTTGTAAGAAAATTAAAGGATCCATTTTAATTGACCGAACACGCTTATTGTTATTTTATTTCACTGTGCGACTCGACGATATTGATTGCTGGTAGCTACAATTAGTATTAGAGCTTGCTTTGGTATTCTTTCAAATTTTAGAAAATGGTCAGTCATCAAAATCAAGTATATGCCAAGGGTGCTTCTATTAACAGATCACCACTTTTTACTAGTGATAGCTATGCATTTTGGAAAGTCATAATGGAAATTTTCATGGGGTCTGTTGACAAAGGCATCTGAGAAGCTGTACTAAATGGTCCCTATATTTCAAAAAGTATTGTTGATGGTGTAGAAGTAGAAAAACCACATTTTAACTGGACCGCTGAAGAAAAGAGAAGAGCCCAATTTGATATTAAGACTCGTAATATTATTTCATCTATTGTTGTACTTGATGAATTTTATAGAATCTCTATTTGTAAGACAACATAGGAAATGTGGGAGGTCCTCAAAGTCACACATGAGGGTACTGATGAAGTGAAATGCGCAAGGAAGAACAAGCTCATCCAAGAGTATGAGATGTTTAGGATGGACCCTGGTGAAATAATTTATGACGTCCAAAAGTGCCTCACTCACATTGTGAACCATTTGACAGGGTTGGGTAAGAATTTTAATATTGATGAATTAAATGTAAAAAATTTGAAATCATTGGACAAGTCTTGGCAACGAAAGGTGACTGCCATCTCAGAGTCACAAAACCTCTCTCAAATGTTAATGGCTATTCTCTTTGGAAACTGATGAGTGCATATTTATGCCCACATTTATGCTCTAAAATTAAATTTTTGATGAAATTCATGTGTTTGAATGATTCATTTAAAGAGGATTTGTGATGATTTGATATATTGTGTTCGGAATTAAAAGGGACTTAAAAAGTGATTTTAATTGCATAAATTATTCTTGGAAATTCTTACGTTTATTTGTGCAGCTGAAATTATAAGTTCTATTGGTCCAAATGGCAATTCAAGGCCCAAAATCAGGTTTTATTTGGAAAATAATGTACAAATGGGCCAAATAGGTGAACTTTACCATTGTACCTCCTAAACTTCCTACATACACTCCTATTTCTGAAACAGGCCAACAACCAAGCCCATACACTAAGCATTTTTCACCTATACCCCCTAAAATTCTTGTTCCTACCCTTCCTAAGCCAAACTCCACCAGATTCTGCCACGTGTCCAAATTCTCTACCCACACATCTGACCATCAAGAAGTTGCCATGTCATTAATCCTCTGCACACCAAATTAACCAATCAGTTGTTGCAACGTCACCACCCTTGACACCTCATCATCTTCTCCAAACAGAAACCCTACTTTCATCATCCTCACCTAACCCTAGTCGTCACTGCCGTGTCGCCGTCATCACGCACAGTCGTCGTCGCACAGCAACCACCGTCACCAATACAGAGTTTGTTCGTGTCGTCCCCACATGTATCGCCACTACCATTTCGACATCCTTCAACACCTCCATTCGAAGCCGACAAAACCGTCGCGTCGCCAGCTTCTTCCACGCACAGCCACCACCATTCACGCTCATCACCATTAAGACCAGACGTGAGTTCTCCATGACCGTCGCAACACCACGCTTCTCGCGACCTTCTTCCACAGCCACCGTCATCTTCGTCGCGGGTTCGCCAACCACGAACCACCCATCATCTTCACTATAACACCACCGCAAAACCCAAAAACCCAGTAACGTGCCGCAAGCTTCTCGGAACTGAATCACACCTTCATCAACGCCAATCTCCATCCACCATCACCGTAGCACCATGGGAACCTGCACCAAAGTCAAACCTGCAAGAAAAGAAACCAAACAATTTAGCAAGCCGAAGCCTCCATGCTCTCGCGCAGAGAAGAGTGCATTCTCTCTTTCGCGGCAACGGCAAGCCCTTTCCCCAATCTACAAAACCCTAATTTTGGGTGGGAAAGTGGCTGACACGTGGCGAGCTCCCATTGCCACAACCATATGAGTTAAAGCTTGTCAACAAGCCTTCTCTGGTCAAAGTCTGGTCAAACAGGGACTTTTGGTGCAATTTTGGGAAATTTAGAAGGGGCTAACGTGCAGATAGAATAAATTTCAGGGCATTTGTGCAATTTTGAAAAGTCAGAAAAGCAAAAGGATAAAATTCAGTTGTTGAATTAATTTAATTTTGGAATATCAACAGAAAATATCTTCCAAATAATGTTATAATTATCTAAATCTTTTAGTTATTTGGAATATATAAGATAAAAGATTTTGTCAACTGAATATTCAGAGTCGAAGCCTAATCAAGCCCTATATAAAGAGACCTAGAGGGACTTGACTTCATTCATTCTCTCATACTCCTCTCACTTTTCTTTCATCCTGTATTCAACCCCATTCATGGAGAGCTAAGCATCTAGGGCTATTCTGTTGTAATTCCATGATGGATTTTGAGGTTACGTTCAGTTAATGCAATTGTTTATTTTGATTATTGATTTAAGTTGTTCTCTCTCTATGTCTTTCATCTCTCTATCTTGTTAAAAGTAAAGATTTTTGCATCATAATGTGTTTGAATCTACATGCATATTGATTATATGAGTTCTAGGATTTCTAGGTTTAATTTAGGAACTTTCATATGATTAAATGGTTTTTACTATCAATTGAGAATGTACTTTGGTTGGTAGTAATAATTTCAACTATAATCAATTGAGAATTTACTTTGATTGATTAACTTTTAACTTGGTTAGGAGATTTAAGAATAGACATGATTAAACACAATAGAATTTGATTGAGAATGTACTTTGGTTGAATTTATTGTGAATAATCTAGAAAGGTTTTGCATTTGATTGAGAATTTACTTTGGTGAAATGCATGATCGCCATCAAATTAATTAAGAATGTACTTTAATTAATTTCAAACTTAAATAATAATCAATTGAACAATTATTTGTGAATAACCGATGATGAATCTATCTTGGAAAAGTAGTGGAAGTAGCCTATTTAATCATAACTATTTTTAGGTTTCTTATTTGTTATTTCAACATTCTCCAAACATTACTTTTATTCTTATTGCATTGCATTCATAAGATTGAAATATTGAAAGGCAATTCCGTATTCATTGGGAGATGACTCAGGGTTACTTTAACACTATCTACTTTCTTAAATACTAGTTGGCAATACTAAAGTTAACTTAAAAAGTAGTATTAATTTGATAGCTTCAACGACAACGTATCAGAAAGCTTCGTAAGCATGAGCTTGAGCTAAACAGATTGACTGCATAATAGGATCAAGGAAAGAGGAAACCCTTAGCCTTTAAATCTGAAATTTCAAAAGGAAAGAGTTCAAGAAGAATCGACAACGATGACGCTAATGATGAGAAAAACATGAGCCTCATGATAAAGAAATTTCCCAAATTCATGAGAGCAAAAGGAAAGGATAAATTTCATGGAGAAAGAAAGGAAACTCAAGGATCTCCATCAAGCATCAAGTGTTATGGATGTGGAGAAAGAGGACATGTAAAGACTGACGGTCCTAAAAACAAAAGAAGTGAAGAAAAGAAGGAAAGGAAATTTCCCAAGAAGAAGAAGGCTTACATAGCGTAGGAAGAAAATGCTTCTAGTTCTTCAAGTTCAAGTGAATTAGATGAAGAAGCAAACTTATGGACATAATATCGTTTGGCTTGTGTTTGACGTTATTTAGTCTTTAATTGTTTTTGGCCTGTGTTCCAACTCCGTTTGATCTTCAACTGTATTCAGCCAATGATTGTCCTGTGTTCGGCTTTGTTCGCTCTTCAATTGTTAGTGATCGTTCGGTCTTTAACTACTATACACCGTTCAGTTTTCCTCATAGACCAACATACACGAATCCTTTCAAACTTAATAGAGCAAGAATCTTCATATTCTTCACTTTGTAGCATCGTCAAAATCATTATCCTCAAGACACCAATGCTCCTCATTGGTAACAATCTCCCCCTTTTTTATGATGATAAAAAATTTCCTGTTTAAAAGCGTTTTTGAATAGCTGCACAAATTTCAAACTTACAAACAGGATAGTAGTAACTACACTAGAAGTTTGTCTCCCCCTTTTTTATCATAAGCAAAATGTAAGTAAGGATACTGCCCCTCAAAATGTTCTCCCCCACAATAATACAATGTATTCATTATATTAGGACAAGAAAGGATTATATTTATTTTTAGGGAAAATGTCATTACAGCATAAGGGAAATACAGAAACAACAAAATTATCACACTAATTGAAAACAAACAAACACACAACCTAATTTTAGAATTCTGGACTAGGTGGTCTTTCTAGAGGTGGAAGATTGAGACGATTTTCAATGCTGCCAAGACGAGTGTCAAAATCTCCAAACTTCTCAATCACATATTCTTTATGAGTTTGTTGTCATTCAATGATTTCATCAAAACGAGATTGATGAGCAAGACTCATGTCCTCCAATTGTTTAGATAGATATGATGATGAAGGCATTTGAGAGGGACCAGTATCAGAAGGAGCAACAACTCTTACGGGTTTAGTCATGTCAGCATCCATATCAACATCTTCATCATCCTAGTGTTCGTCATCTTTGTGAATAATTACATGCCCGCGGGCAACAAAACCCATTTGACGAAACGTTGTCTCCCCAATTTCAGTGTCAGTTGTTTGGATGGCTTGGGTGATCTCTCCTTCTATACTAACTCCTTTGTATTCAAGAATCCTAAAGATGAGAAGAGCGTGGGGAAGATGATAGGCATGATATTTTTTGGCTTTCAGCATAGTATCTGAGATGAGTGTAGGCCAATCGATATGGATATTATTTAAACTCCCATAAAGAAGAAGAAGATCATGCTCCGAACATTGAGCATCATTTGTCGCACAGGGGCAGAAAAACCATACTATCAGATAATGAATTAAACGTTCTTCTACCTTGAAGTCAACCATCAACAGTTCACGGAGACTGGTATGATGTTGAGGATGTCACAGAAAGGATTGAAAGGCTAACAAGCGATTAAAGTCCGTGACCTTAAGATGAACTTTGACTGCATCCTTCCAAATGGTTAGTTGTGCCACGTTTGTCCATATATCGTCATCTAGAATAATTGGGACCCCCTTCACCTTGGTTGTTACAATTCCATCGCGATACTTTAGGTTGAAGTAGAACACTCTGATGAGATCAGGATATATGTAGTCATTTTGTTCTACTAGATGAGAGAGACCTTGAGCGCTAAATAAATCAGTGAGTTGGAAGCCATAGAATCAGTAGAAATCCAACCTGATGAATTTAACAGTTATGATTTGACTTTCCTACCAAAAGTTGGCAAAATCTGCATGCTTTACTTGATCAAAAATCCATCCTTCAATGGATGCGGGGCGAGGAGCACGAGATCTGGATGAAGAAGCCATAGAATCGATGGAAATCCAACCTGATGAATTTAACGGCCATGATTTGACGTTCCTACCAAAAGTTGGCAAAATCTGCATGCTTTACTTGATCGAAAATCCATCCTTCAATGGATGCGGGGCGAGGAGCACGGGTTCTGGATGAAGAACTCCATCAGTTCGTCTGCGAGGCCTTCTTGAATCAGCCATGGAAAAATGAGAAAAGATGGGATATATGAAGAAAGATGAAGGTAGGAGATTTGATGCAAATCTGAGTTGGGCAAAGTTTTGGGTGCAAAGGAGTGTCTGTTAATCAATTATGAGGGGTGATTTATAGGAAAAAGTGAAAAACTAGCCGTTTATGGCCATTTTAGAACGTTGCAACGACTCTATTTTTGAAACTGCACTCGTGATAATCGATTATTTCATCAAAAATTTATTCCCAGAAATTCAATGATAATTGATTATTGATCGAGTTAATTGATTATATGTTCATGAATACCTAGATTTGAAGAGCGAGTTAGGATAATCGATTATTGCCTCATAATAATCAATTATATGCGAACTAAAACCTTTTCCAAATGCTCGAAATAATCGATTATATCCCAATAATAATCGATTAAATACGCTAGGAGTACGAAAAACTTGAAAAAGTCATGAATCTTAACTCTAAGACATATCTATTACTCCTGACGCTCTTCTAAGATCATAGAACCTATCCTTAGGTAATGCCTTGGTGAAAATGTCTACTAATTGATGTATTAATATACTCTTTTGTGCAATCACCCTTTTGGATGTGGTCTCTTAAGAAGTGATGTCTTATCTCTTTATGTTTAGTTCTAGAGTGCATTATAGGGTTCTTGGTTAGGTTTATGGCACTAGTGTTTTCATATTTAAGAGGAATGTGATCAAGGAAGATATCAAAATCTTCCAATTGTTGTATCATCCATAAGATTTGGGCACAACAGTTTCCTGCAACATTATATTATGCTTCGGTGGTAGACAAAGTTACATACACTTATTTCTTTGAGTGCCAAGACACTAAAGAGCAGCCTAGAAAATTACAAGTACCACTAGTACTTTTCCTATCTATTTTACAGCCTCCATAATATGCATCAGAATAACCTATAAAACTAGGAGTTGCATCAGAAGGATACGAAAGCCCAAAAGAAGTAGTTACTTTAAGGTACTTTAAGATTCTCTTAACAGTTGTTAGGTGGGATTCCTTAGGATTGGTTTGATATATAGAACACACACAAACACTCTGCATAATGTTTGTTCTACTAGCAGTCAGATACAACAGAGATCCTATCATCCTCTAAACATAATTTGATTCACTTCTTCTCTAGATTCATCTTTATCTAAGTAACAAGAAGTTTCCATAGTGGTGTTGGCTTCTTTACAAGTATCCATTCCAAACTTCTTAAGTAATTCTCTACAATATTTTGTTTGGGAGACAAATATTCCTCCTTCCATTTCCTTTATTTGTAGTCCTAAGAAGAAATTAAGTTCACCCATCATAGACATCTCAAACACACCTTGCATTATATTTGCAAATCCCTCATATAATGAATCCTCATTAGATCCAAATATAATATCATCCACATACACTTGAACAACCAAATATGGTTTCCTACTTTCTTAATGAATAAGGTTGAATCAACCTTCCCTCTAGAAAACTCATTTTCAATCAAGAAGGTACTAAGTCTTTCATACCAAGACCTAGGTGTTTGTTCAAGGTCATACAATGCCTTTTTCAGTTTATATACATGATCAGGAAATTTAAAATCTTCAAATTCAGGAGGTTGACTAACCATACCTCCTCTTTTATGAAGCCATTCAGAAAAGCACTTTTTACATCCATTTGGTGCAATTTAAATTTCATCAATGATGCATAAGCAAGTAAAAGTATAATTGCGTCTAACCAAGCTACTGGGGCATAAGGCTCATCATAATCTATACCTTCCTCTTCACAGTAGCCCTTTTCAACTAGCCTTGCCTTACTCTTTGTGATCTTTCCATCTTCATCTAGCTTGTTTCTGAACACCGATTTTGTTCCAATGACTTGATAATCCTCCTTTCTAGGAATGAGTTCCCAAACGTCATTCCTTTTAAATTGGTTTAGCTCTTCTTGCATAGCAATGCACCACTTGTCATCTTGAACAACTTCTTTTATGTTCTTGGGTTCTATTTGAGACACAAAAGCTACTGTTAGGCAAAAATTATTTAAATTACGTCTAGTAGAGTTACCTCTTTTGATGTCTCCAATGATGTTGTCCAAGGAGACACCACGAGGTTGTTGGTAGCTCTTAGGATCCACTTCTTGATTTTGTGTTTCTCTATCATTGTTTTCATTTATGTAATCCTCATCGCCTGCAATAGGTTTGTTCGACTCAAGAGGGTTTACCTTAAGGTCCATAATTTCATCAAAGACAACATGCATTGACTACTCAATTATTAAAGTTCTTCTATTAAACACCCTATATTCTTTGCTAGTTAATGAATAACCTAAGAAGATAACTTCATCAGATTTAGCATCAACTTTTCCTAGATTATCTTTACCATTATTCAATACAACGCATTTGCATCCAAAAAATTCTTAAATTAGACACATTTGGTTTTCTTCCTTTAAAAGGTCCATAAGGAGTTAACTTGAGAATCAGTCTAATAAGCATCCTATTCAGCACATAACACATAATACTTACTGCATCAACCCAAAAATATTTAGGTACATTGCATTCATTTAAAAGAGTTCTAACTAATTCTTCTAATGATTTATTTCCTTTCAACAACCCCATTTTGTTGGGGAGTTCTAGGAGCAGAAAAATTATGAGTTATTCCATACTCATCACAAAACTTTTCAAAAGATTCATTTTGAAATTCACCACCGTGATCACTTCTTAAAGTTTTGATTTTCAAGTCCTTTTCATTTTGAACATGTTTTACAAAAGTTTTGAATGGTTTAAAATCTTCACTTTTCAAGGTCAAAAAGAATGTTAAGTAAATCTAAAATAGTCATGAACAGTCATAAGTGCATAATAGTTTCCTCCAAAACTCTTAATTATAGATGGACCAAAAGAGTCCATGTGCAAAAGTTCCAACGGTTTTGATGTAGAGATCATGCTTTTGGACGAAAAAGATGATTTTATTTGTTTTCCTTTTTGACATGCAAAACATAATTGTCTTTTTCAAATTTTATCTTAGGCAAACCAATTACAAGATCTTTAGAAATCAATTTACTTAGATGTTGCATATGAATGTGTGCAGCTCTTTTATGCCATAGCCAAGGATTTTCCTCTTTTGTAACTAAACATGTTATGTTGTGACTAGATGCACTTTCAATGTCAATCAAATAAATATTATTATTCCTAACACCTTGTAAAGAAATATTAGTAGAACTTTTAAAATAAACAGTACATTTATCACTTTCAAAAGTTACCTTGAGACCTTTGTCACATAATTGACTTATGCTTAGGAGATTGTTGTTTGAGACCTTCAACATATAACATGTATTTTACGGTCAAAGTGTTTCCTCCTCCAATGTCTCTGGTTCCTATAATTCTTCCTTTGTTGTTATCCCCATATGTCATAAATCCTTGCTTTTTCTTCTCAAAAGATATGAACCTCTTTTTTGTCACCGGTCATGTGTCTTGAACCACTACTGTCAAGATACCACAATGACTTTTTTGACTATGTAGGCTCCTACAAAACAAATTTAAGAAAGAATTTAGGTCCCCAATCTCATTATGGGTCCTTGGGGTTAATACATGCAAGCAAGCATCACTTCACAACTTTAACACATGCATATTTTCCAGTTGGAACTACAAAATGTTTAATTGTGCATTTGTTAGAAGTATGACCATGCTTCATGCAATAGAAACAACAAATATCATGCACCTTATTTTTCACAAAAGTCCCTTTTTCAACCCAAACTCTACGAGTTCTCTTAACTTTAGACTTCTTATGATGATGTAAGTTCTTGTTTTTAACATTGCATTTTCTAAAATTATTTTGAACATATGAGTTAGTCTTGGTTGCATTTGCAAGTAAGTTTTCAAGTATGTCAATATCAAACATGTGACTCTTACAAGATAAACATTCAACAGGTTGTTCATTTGCATTACATTCAGACAATTTAGTTTCAAGATTACTAACTTTATTTCTTAATACTACTTCTTCATCTAATGCTTTTTCATATTTCAATATTAATTCATGATGTTCTTTCTTAAGCTTTTTATGAGCAACATCAAGTTTCTCATATTCATTCATCAATTAAAAGAAGGCTTTTTGTTAATCTAATTCACTAGACTCAAAGCTAGAATCACTTACTTGACTTCCATCATCTTCTGAGTCCGCCATTATACACCTCCCTAAGTTTCCTGTTCATAACCCTCCTAAGCCAAACTCCACCAAATTATGCAACGTGCCCAAATCCTCTACACATAGATCTAACCATTAAGAAAATATCACGTCATTAATCCTCTACATACCAAATAGACCAACCACATTGCCACATCATTCCCCTCTCCCACATCATCATCTTCTTCCCAAAAACCCTAATTCCCAAATGCAACCCTAGCCGCCGCGGACGCGCCGTCAACTATCTCCTCCGCTGCTTTGTCCTCCACCGACGATCAACCTTGTTGCACTGCTCCGCCACCATTGCGCGACCACCCTCATTCATTCATTCATTCATTCACTACTTCTCTCACTCCATTCATTCATTCACTCACTACTTCTCTCACTTTCCTTTCATCTTGTATTCAACTCCATTCCTCGAGAGTTAAGCATCTAGGGCTATTCTGCTGTAATTTCGTTATGGATTCTGAGGTTAGATTGAGTTAATGCAATTGTTTATTTTGATTATTGATTTAAGTTGTTCTCTCTCTATGTCTTTCATCTCTCTGTCACATTAAAAGCAAATACTTTTGCATCATAATGTATTTGAATCTACATGCATATTGATTATATGAGTTCTAGGGTTTCTAGGTTTAATTGAGAATCTACTTTGATTTAATTTAGGAACTTTCATATGATTAATTAGTTTTTACTATCAATTGAGAATGTACTTTGATTGGTAGTAATAATTTGAACTATAATCAATTGAGAATTTACTTTGATTGATTAGTTTTTAATTTGGTTAGGCGATTTAAGAATAGACATGATTAAACACAATAGGATTTGATTGAGAATGTACTTTGGTTGAATTCATTTTGAATAATCTAGAAAGGTTTTGTATTTGATTGAGAATTTACTTTGGTTAAATGCATGATCGCCCTCAAATTAATTAAGAATGTACTTCAATTAATTTGAAACTTAAATAATAATCAATTGAACAATTATCTGTGAATAACCGATGATGAAGCTATCTTGGAAAAGTAGTGGAATTAGCCTATTTCATTATAATCATTTTTAAGTTTCTTATTTGTTATTTAAACCTTCTCCAAACATCATTTTTATTCTTGAACATTGCATCATTGCATGCATAAGATTCAAATACTAAAAGGCAATTCCGTATTCGTTGGGAGCCGCTCCTTGTCTGTGCCCCCTGCACCATGCTTCTTGCACCGGCGTCACTCCCCGCCCGGGTGTCACATGCCCACCAGCTTCCGCTCTGGTTCGTCCTCGAACCACACCGTACTGGGAGAGGCTAGGCTCTGATACCATCTGTAACGTCCCGGCAACTCACAGGGACCGTTGACTGCCCCCACAGACCACCACGAGGCTTTCCAGTGTGCTTTGTCCTCACTCGCACACTTTCTGGGAATGCTTCTTGCCAGTGTGATATAAGTAGCCAAATCAATTCCTTTAAGCTATCTTTCAACTATATAGTCCCATACCTACACAGTCTCCAGATCCCTCTCATTCCGGTGTATGTTCGATTCATCCATGTACCCCTTCCACCCGAAGCTGCCAGGAGCTGCTCCTTGTCTGTGCCCCCTACACCATGCTTCTTGCACCGGCGTCACTCCCCGCCCTCGTCTCCGTGCCCGGGTGTCACATATTTCATCATATTGTAAATCATTGAACAATATTTTAGTGAAAAGTTTAATCGGTATTTATAGTGATTAACGACTGGACGTAGAATTTTTTGATTCGAACCAGGATAAAAATCATTTGTGTGATTTTTCTACTCCATACACTTCTCTATATTTTTTGCACATCAACTGTTTGATAATATCTTTGTAATAAAATTAAGGTTTAATCCTTTCAAACATCCCTATTTTTGTAGGATCATCTCAAGTAGGTCCTCGTATTGTAAATGTTCTCGATTAGGTCCCTTATTGTGAAAAATTGAAGCAATTTAGTCCTCGCCGTTAGTTCCATACTAACACCGTTAAAGGGGGTGACACGTGTCAGTTCATGATTTTTTTGAATTTTTTAATTATATTTTTATTTTTTATTTTATTTTTTATTTTTCTAAAAGTAAAATTTAAAAATGCCACGTGCCAAACTGATAGTGTGCCACGTGGCAATGGCAGTGTGACATGGCACTGACAGTGCCACGTGTCATTGTCAGGCCACGTGTCATTGCATTAGTCTCAATTTGGTCCCTGTATTTTTATTATGTTGCAATTTGATCCCTATATTTTTATTTTGTCTCAATTTAGTCTTAATTTTAAAAATTATACAATTTTTTCCCTCCTCAAATTCAAACAAAATTTAAATTGTATATAAATCTTAACAAATATTTTTATCAAAATTGATATTTTTAATAAATATTTTTAACAAGATTAAGATTAAGTTTAATTATATTTATATTTACTTAATCATATAAATGTTAATTATGTTATTTAAATATATCTATAAGGGTTTAAAAAAAATGTGACATAACATGCTGGTGTGAATTTTTGTAGTGAAAGTTTCCATGGAAAATCATGAAAAAAGAAACTACCTTTAACTACCGTTGTCACGAAAACTTTCTCCAATTTTTTATTGAAAAAAAAGTAAAATTTCACATTAATAATTTGTTCAACGAGCTAACTCATTTGAAAAATTCACACCCACATGTTATGTCACTGTTTTAAACCCTTATAGGTATAAATAACATAATTAACATTTATATGATTAAGTAAATATAAATATAATTAAACTTAATATTGTTAAAAATATTTATTAAAAATATCAATTTTCATAAAAATATTTATTAAGATTTATATACAATTTAAACTTTGTTTGAATTTGAGGAGGGAAAAATTGTTTAATTTTTAAAATTAAGACTAAATTGAGACAAAATAAAAATACATGGATCAAATTGAGACACAATAAAAATACAGGGACCAAATTGAGACTAATGCAATGACACTTGGCCTGACAATGACACATGGCATTGTCAGTGCCATGTCACACTCTCATTGCCACGTGGCACACTATCACTTTGACACGTGACATTTTTAAATTTTACTTTTAAAAAAATAAAAAATAAAAATAAAAATAATAAAAATATAATTCAAAAATTCAAAAAAATCACGAACTAACACGTGTCACCCCCTTTAATGGTGTTAGTATGAAACTAACGGCGAGGCCTAAATTGATTCAATTTTTCACAATAAGGGACCTAATTGAGAACATTTACAATACGAGGACCTACTTGAGACGATCCTACAAAAATAGGGATATTTGAAAGGATTAAACCTAAAATTAAAGGAACCATTTTAATTGACTGAACATTCTTATCTACACAACTTGCCGATACCGATATTTGATACCAACACTTTATTTTTATATTTTCACAGGTAGAGTAGTCTAAGGTGTAAGACCTGAGAAAATGTGGAGTTTATAAATAAGACTTGAGTATGTTTTATTAAAATATGCATGAGGTCACAAGGTGTTGTTGGTGTGCAAGTCTTGAGTAAAACGTAAAGTTCTATGTTATTTTTTTTTTTGTTGATATAAGTGTAACACATGTTATTGTATGGTTGTTAAATTTATGGTGTTCTACATTTTTAATGTGATGTGTTGGCTTGTTGGTAGAGAGATGTGTGTTTAGGATTAAATGGATGTGAGTTCAAATACTAGGGAGATAATTTTATGAGAAACCTTTGTTTTATTTTAGTTATATTTTTGCCAAGGACAAGAATGTATTTTCCCTTGTGTATTGAGGTGCAGAAATTAAATAAGTTGAAAAATAAAAGTTTAGAATATAATAGTTATGTTTGTAAAAATTGATTGAGATCTTATAGGAAGCACCATCTAAACAGTGACTTTTAAAGTTATAATATATTTTGAATTAAAAATAAAGTAGGGACTTATTGAACAAGAAATAAAAAGAAAGAAAGCTTAGAAAGAGACATACTTACAAATTGAGTGAAAGGGAAAGAGAGAACCTTAATATAGAATTTTTCTTTTAGAAGAGAGAAATAAATTTTTCTTTTAGAAAAGAAACATACTTACTCTCAACACCACTCCACATTGCTCCTTGCATCACCATATTTTTTTTAAATTCCAAAACTATCCTTTATATTTTAAAATATCCTACACCCCCACCTATTTTCTTAAATGGATGTCGACATCCGTTGAAGAAAAAAATTCTTCAACGGATGTGCCACATCTGTTAAGGGATGTGCCACATCCGATGAGGGTTTTTTTTAGTTTTTTAATTTATTGTATTTTAAATTAATACATAAATATTATTTATTTTTTTTAAAATTATTACTTAATTATTTATAAATTAATTTTATTTTATTTAATAAAATAATTATTATTAATTTAACTTATGTATTGTTATTTAAATAATAATTGAAATATTTTTTATAAATCTATTAAAATGGATAGGCCACATTCGTTAGATGTGGCCACATCCGTTGAAGTCTCACTTTTTTGTTTTTTAGTTTTTAGTTTTTTCATTTATTTTATTTTAAATTAATCTATAAATATTATTTAATTTTTTTAAAATTATTACTTAATTATTTATAAATTAATTTTATTTTATTTAATAAAATAATTATTATTAATTTAATTTATGTATTATTATTTCAATAATAATTAAAATATTTTTTAAAAATTTATTAAAATGGATATGCAGATTTGGCGACATCCGTTGAAGTGTTTTTTTTCTTTCTAGTTTTTAGTTTTTTAATTTACTGTATTTTAAATTAATATATAAATATTATTTAATCTTTTTTAAAATTATTACTGAATTATTTTAAATTAATATTATTTTATTTAATAAAATAATTATTATTAATTTAATTTATGTATGATTATTTAAATAATAATTAAAATATTTTTTAAAAATCTATTAAAAACAGTTGTGAATAAAATAAAATATAAGCGGATGTCAATATATTTTTAAAAACAATAAAATAAAATATAAAATATGTAAACGGATGTCAACATCCGCCCACAGATGTCAACATCCGTTCATGGATGTCAGTATTCGTTAAAGGCGAAATGGATGTTGACATCCGTTTTATAGTAAGACAAATTAGGTATGGGGTGGTGCAGAGAGCATTTGATGGTGGTGGAGGGAGCAACACTCTTTTAGGTTTGGCTAATTGTTTGGGTCGTAGGCCCTTGGGCTAATATGAAAATTTTGATTGTGTTATAGGCCCATGTTTGAACCTAGTTTGGGTTGTGCAGAATTTATAATTATTTTAATTAATAATTAAAATGTAGAGAGATGAAAATATTAATTTATAATAATTATTATTTTAATTTTAAGAAGGAAATTATTATTATTTATTTAGTAATTACTTGGAAATCAAATTAAATTATTGGAAAGGGAATTAATTTTGTGTAAAAAGGAAAGTAATTTATTTTTAAATTAATTGGAAATAAAATTAATTAAAATTAAATAATTTCGAATTAGAAATTAATTTACTTCTAAAAAGATAAATAATAAGGTTTTAATGATTAATTAAAGTAATAATGATTTATTATTTTTGGATTGAGTCGTGAATCTTAAAATATTATAGAAATTTATATTGGGTTTACATAAGACTATATATTGATGTGTAAGTGATGAGAAGGGAAGTGTCGATAGTATTCAGTTTGACTATGGATTATGTTTGGTTAACTTCTTGTATTGAGAGTTGTAAAACTAATAAGTGGAGATACATCAAATAGGCTATGAATTTTAATGTCTTGAGAATTAAATTGACGTCTTGTTAGTGGTATACACTTGAAGAGATGGATGTGTCTATCCTGTACTTAGTAAATCCCGAGTTTTAGACTATCTACCGTATGATATGAGCCTATATGGGGAAGGTACATGTGGTATGATTATGAGCCTGTATGGGGAAGCTACATGTGGTATGATTATGAGCCTCTATGGGGAAGCTACAAGTAGTATGGTTACGAGCCTGTATGGGTAAGCTACAGGTGGTATGGTTACGAGTATGTATGAGGAAGCTACATGTGGTATGATTATGAGCCTATATGGAGAAGCTACAGGTGGTATGATTGGGTACAAGAGACAGATTAAGGTCCTTCATGATGATGTTGGGAATTCGTAGTGACTTTGTGTTTACAGACAATATTGGTAAGGATAACGTTGATGGTATAGTAATGATATAGTTAATGAGAATGTTGGTGATGATCACGGTGTAGAAACAATTATGTTAGTATGATAGCATTGTAGATAATGTTTTATTATTAAGTTGAGTTGCTTCTTATGTACATATTTTATTGTTATTGGTTGTGCTATGGTAGCTTACCCATATTTGTTTCTGGTTGTGTGTGTCTTGCAATGATCATATAACTTTTGGTTATACAAGAGCAGATGTTGCAGATGCTCCAGATGCATGATAGAGACGCGAGAGTGGGAAAAAGACTTGTTTTATTTAAAGTTTTTGTACTACAAATGTTAGAGACAATGTAATCTGGTTTGTTTTACTTCATTTTTATTTTACAAATTTCGGTATTATATAAGAGGATTACCGATATGGTATTATGATTTTAAAAATTTAAATTTTACTCGTAATCGAGACATCCCAGAAAATTGGGATGTTACATTTGGTATCACAGCACGATTTTTAAAAATATTTTGGGGCCTTGGGGAGTGAGCTCGTCTAGTTTTTGTTGTGTATCTTTATGGTTGTTTTAGGTATGATTATATTGCGGTGTTGTGCTTGATTGTTTATTTGTTTTATCTGAAATTGCTTCGTTTATATATAGTATTGAATAAAATTATATTGATGAGCTGCTTGAATTTATTTTATGTCCATGATACTACTATGTTTTGGTTGCTACTCTAATAATGTTATAAGGTGTTTGAGGTTTCTGAACAAGGAAGTAATGTCAATTGGATTATCTTGTGATTGAGTTGGAGCGTAAACATTCTGGGTGTGATTAAGTTTATGATGTTGTCTTGTTCTCTTTACTATAAGTGCTTAATATTAACTGTTTTATATACTTTAGTGGTTTATAATTGTTATATGTTAATGTAAATTAGTTTATAGTACATTCCTAAGTCTAGGATCAAAATATATAAAAATTTAAAACAAATTAATTTCATGTCTAAGTTTATCAACTAAAACCATATTTCCTTAAGTAAATCATTATCAAAATTGGTGTAAATTGTGGTTTTTATTTTGTTTTATCGTATAACATTTTCAAACGTCTTATGAACATGATATTTTCTGAAAATATTATAGAGGGAAGATGAAAAATTTATCTCACAAATTTTAACTTATCAGAAGGAAGACACAGGATATGTGCATTAAATTGGGAAAAATGAGATATTACAAAAGGAAGAGAAATTAAAAGGAGGGAGTATATAAAAGAGAGAATACCAAATTAGAAATAAAAGATAAATAAAAAATATAATGATTTATTAAAAAACTATACTTTAAAATGTCATATTTCTCAATGATAGAATGACATTTTAAAAAAGATATAATACCTATTTTGGTCCCAATTTTGGTTGGGAATGTTCAAAATGGTCCTAATTTTTTGTTATTGTTTAATGTAGTCTTAAAGAATATAATTTGTGTTCAATTTGGTCTTTTTTAAAACGTCGTTTAAATCGTTAACGGACATATGTCCAGATGTGAAATTACAGAGTGAAATGTCATGTATTGGCTTACGTGGAGTCCTTTGTGGCGTTGTGAGTTGGATTTATTATTTTTGAAATTCTATTTCTTTTACGTGGAGTCCTTTGTTGCTCTTCTTCCTTGGTGTTGCGCGATCAGAGACGAAGAAAAAGTTTTTCTGTTGCAGATCTGTGCTTGTGATTGTAGGGTTTCCGATGCAAAGGTGGTGTAAGGGAAAGCTTCCTTATGTGCAACAAGAAGAAACGGAGATAGCATCTTGCCCCTTTTATTCGCGGCTCATGGCGGCACGATGGTGCTTTCAAGAATGACCGCTTCAATATGATTTTTGGGAATGATTTGCATGGGGTGAATGGAGACATTGCGCGCGAGTGGAGGAGACTAATGGAGAACACACAATTCTGTTTCACATTTTTGCATTCTGGGTTTACGCATTAATGGAGGATTCGCGATGGTTGTTGGGTTTGTTGTTTTTCTTATTGCAAATTCGGTGTTTGTGGATGGAGAAGATGAAATCGCTATTTGGTAGAGGATCCCGCGGCTGATGGTGAGTTTGATGGTGGTGGAGAATGGTAGCCTGATAAGGGTTTCATGGTGGAGATGGAAGTCGAGGAAGACGCTGAAGATGATGAAGGACTCACGACTTTGGCGTTCGCGTTCTGTATTGGTGACGGTGGTGGCTACCAGCGATGATGCTGGTGAGGATGATGGGTGGTGGTCCGATGCTGGTGTTTGGTGGTCGTCTAGTGACGACACAGTTTCATGGTGGCGGCACAACGTGGCTGATGACGACATTGGTTAGGTTAGGGAACTAGGGTTCCTGTGGAGAAGATGATGATGTGTCAACGTGGCTGATGACGTAAGCGAATACATGACATTTCACTCTGTAATTGCACATCTGGCCATTAATGATTTAAATGACGTTTGCAAAAAGGACCAAATTGAACACAAATTACATTCTTTAGGACAACATTAAACAAAAAAAAATTAGGACCATTTCAAACATTCGCAACCAAAATTGGGACCAAATAGGTATTATACCTTTAAAAAATAATATTCTATATATAAATTATGTAATTTATAAATTTGTTATATTATATTATAAATTTCGACTTCTTTTAAGATCTGCTATATTAAAAACGTCACTGTATACATACATGAGTTTTTTAATAAATATAAATTACTTTTAGAGTGGAAAATCAGATAATAAATTAGATTCATCATGCTCATATTAATAAATTACTTCATTTGATCTTAACCTTTCTTTCCTTTTTACTAATCTCAAATTAATTTAAACTTGAGTTTTCTTTTTAATGTATAATTTAAAAAAAAAAAAATATATATATATATATATAATTAATTAATTAATTAATTAATTAGTGTGAATGTATACCATTATTTCCCACGAAAACATACAATATTACATATCTAATTCATAATTAATTAACAAAATATTATTAATAAAGTATACAGTCATAATGATCAAAATATTTGTATATTTAAAATATATATATATATATATATATATATATATATATATATATATAATTAATTAATTAGTGTGAATGTATACCATTATTTCCACGAAAACATACAATATTACATATCTAATTCATAATTAATTAACAAAGCATTATTAATAAAATATACAGTCATGATTATCAAAATATTTGTATTTGTGAGTATTTATTATTTTGTATATGGAGTATTTATTATTTGTCGATAAAGAATATTTTAATATTTGTTTATAAATGGATGAAATGTAAGTATTATATCATCCGTATCATATATATTCGATACCTTTAAAATTAAAATTAAAAATAATTTAATTTATATTTTATTATATTAAATATAATTATGATTAAAATTAAAAAAAATTATATTTTATCAGGTAAGATTAATTAAAATTAAATTTTAATTTATAATTAATTTAATTTATATTATATTTTATATATTTTTTAATTTTATTTAATTTTTTAAAAAAATTATAAAATATATTTTTAAAATATTTGCAAATTCGTATTTTAAAATATTTACAGATAATTTTTAAATGATTATCTGCACATATAACGAAATGATAACTTATAGAATGTTTTGTTGAGAATCAGATGATAAGTAAGCACCATTCATAATCAATTCGACTAAATAGCATTCATAATCAATTCGACTAAGTAACATTCGTAGTCAACCCGATCCACACTAAAATTTGTTTCTCTCAAATTCCAGGAAACCTTATAATTCAATGATTCGTAAAGGTGTTTGTTATTTAATAAAAGAGTAATAATACTTTTTATAGCTTATACGGCTTCAATTAATTTTTTTAGTATTATATGTCATTTAAGATTGTACAAATTAAAGTAAAAGTATTATGATGAACATGTATATAAATTACTTTTGCACTAACAAATAAAAATAAATTAGATTCATCATCCTCGTACTAATATATTATTTCATTTTGTCCCAATTTTTTTTCTCACTAACCTCAAATTAATGTAAAGTCGAATAAACTTATTATTAATCATTTTTTAATTTATAATTTAAAAAAAATATCTTTTTTTTTAATTTTTTCTTTTATATATATATATATATATATATATATATATATATATATATATATATATATATATATATATATATATATATATATATATATATATATTTTGCTAACTTATATAATCTCTTAAAGTGTACCAAATTTTAGTTGACAACAATACTCTCATATATTATGGATTTTAAGTTTTGAGGTTAAGAGTATTTGAATAATTTCTTATTTTTTTATTATTTATTTTAAATTAAAAATACAAATTATTAAAATATCTCTGTGTTTAAAGTATGTCTTTTTTTATGAATAAAGAATTTTTTTGTCAACTAAAATTTGATACACTTTAAGAGATTACATAAGTTAGTAAACAAAATATATATATATATATATATATATATATATATATATATATATATATATATAAAATTAAAGTGAACATATATCATTGCTTCTAATGAAAACATACATTATTACACTTATACGTAATTTACAATTAATTAACAAAAGTACAAAGCAATAAACTTTCATTGAATGTATAAGTTAATACAATTACTTTCTAAAAAGACATATTTATGTTTTTTTGTCTTTTGTTTGAAATTGCTTCCACCATTTGAGTATAAATAGATGAATAGTTGTGGCTGAATAACATATTCAATGAACAACATGGGACCTTCAACATGTTCTATTTTCAATATGACATTCTTGTTAACCATTTTCATCATGACTTCAGGTTATTAATGATGTTATGTTCATTCTCTCTTTAGTTTCTCATTTCAAATGAGTCATTTTCTTCTACACTACACATTTGATTTTTTTACTATGAAATCAAATCTTTGACATAGTTTTTGTGAGGAATTAAGTTTACTATTTTATTTAAAAAAATTGAATTGACATTGTTCTTAATTAGATTTTTGTGATGTAGATTTATGCATGATGAAGACAGAAGCAAGAGGACCCATTAATCTATCTCAATGTGATAATGATAAAGGGTGTCCACCACACCAAACACCACCTCCACCACCATACCACTGCCCACCACACCAATCACCACCTCCACCACCGCACCAACCACCACCTCTACACCATTGCCCACCACACCAACCACCACCACCACATCAACCACCACCGCACCAACCACCACCTCCACACCAACCACCACCACCACACCAACCACCACCACCACATAGACCACCACCTCCATCACCACACCACTGCCCACCACTTCAACCACCACCTACACCACCATACCAAGCACCACCACCACACCATTGCCCACCCCACCAAGCACCACCACCATACAACCACCACCACCACCACCACCACTCCCACCATTCACCGCCACCACCACACCAGGCACCACCACCATCCCAAATACCAATTCCACCACCACCACACAAAGCCCCACCTATACCATCATATTACTGAGTTATCTTTTTCTTCGAATGCAATTATCTTCTTACTTATATGTATTTTAGCTTTCAATAAAATATAATTATTTTGTCTTATGTTTCCCTTTCTTCCTGTATTATTAGGCAACTCAAAAATTTTCTTATCATAGAATAATGAATAAATATAAGTTTCAACTAATAAATTTGAAAATAAAATAATGAAATTGGGTTTATATAAATTAAAATTAATTTAAGTAAATTTAATTTGTAAAAAGGTTACATAAAATTTCAAATTTTTACTTCCAATTTATTTATAAATTAATTTTAATTTACAATTACTTTTTTTAATCATTTAAAAAATAAAGAACTCGTCCATGGTTAATTTATTGAGAAATGATATTTGACACGCTCAAACGGTCACATTGACGCACCTATGTGATAGTGAAATTAATTATTTATATGCTTGTGGGTCCCATGAAATTTGAAAGACGAGGGTAAAGCAGGAAATGAAGAAAGGATAAAGAAGTAAATATGTACCCACCAATGCCGTTTTCGGTTTTAAGGAAACAAAAGGAAAAATAGGATTGCTTATGAGAAATCATTACATGCTATTTTATCTTACAACTTTCAACTTTACCCAATTACATGTTTCATATTAAAGACTTAAATTTTAAACTAGGGATGTTTTCTTTCATTGTGTTTTTTAACTATAGATTTTTTAAAAATTGATGTTCATCAGTGCAAAATAGGCAATTTTTAAATTAATAACATTCATAAATACTGAGAACATTAGATTAGTTGTAATCTAATAATATATATATATATGTACAGTATAAAATATTAACCGAGTGGTTACAAACAACCAACCGGATATTCAGGTAATCTGTTTATATCTTATTCTGTTTATATTTTATTGGACTTATATCAGCTTAGCGAGGGCCAAAAGTCAGGTACGTTCCACTTACGCATTATTTACTCTACATCCCCCTCGTCAAGAAGGAGACCGATCCGTTTGCACCAACACCGATCGGCCAACAGGAGGAATTTGGAAGCGAGCGAGCGGCCCAGACACGTCAACAGGTTAATCTTTCGGTCCCAAAATTATCCACCAAAACAATATATATATATATATATATATATATATATATATATATATATATATATATATATATATATATATACACACGATTATAAAGAAAATTAAACTAATTATATATTAGGTTGATTAAAAAAATAACCAATCCAATATGTTTTTTTTTTCTTTAATAGATGTGAGATCTACAGTAAATATTGATAGACTATTTTTAGAAGTGTTTTTTTTTCTATCTTTTTGAGTCAAGTTATTAAATCAATTTTTTTATAACTAATTTAATATATCAACATATTACATTGATACATATTAAATCGATTACAGAACTCACATTCAAAAATTGATTAAATATTTCTGTTTTATACTAGTGGTTGTTTTTATGTGAATAGATTATTTTTGTGTTTGATGATAAAACTATTAAGGAAGTAAAAAGTATTAAAAGTACTTTTATTTGTAAATTGAATTTAATACTTTAAAATTATTATACGTTTAAAAATAATTTTATGACACAAAAATAAATACTTTACCATAGCATTGAACTCATCCTAGGGTTCTCTTCCTTCAACCTCTAATCATTTTTGCTGCTTCCTAATTAACGCACTTGTGGCGAATGACTCGTCATCAAGTGGTATTCAGAGTCCTGATTCACATAATGCATCATGAGCTAAGTTATGTTTTCTTTAAATTTCGTGTTGTTTTTATTTTTCTCCTTAATTGTTTTGGTTATTTGTGGATGAGTTAAATGCTTACTTCGTCCTCATGTTAAGAGATGAATTTCTGTTTAGTACCCGGTTTTAAAAATGAAGACATTGGATCCCTATGTTATGAAAAATGTATGAATAAGGTCTTGTCCGTTAAGTTGATAGCAACGGCGTTAAGTCCATGCTGATGTGACCGTACTTTTTCTCTTCTCTCTTCTACTGTCCAACTTTTTCTCTCTCTTGTTCAACTTTTTCTTTGATGATTTGTTGAACTTGTTCTTTCTTGTGGACCTTATTCATATATTTTTCATGAGAGAATGAATGAATTAAGTGAAGTCCCCTGAGACTCTTAAATAATTATAACATTATTTGGAAGATATTTTCAGTTGATATTCCCAAATTAAATTAATTCAACAACTGAATTTTATCTTTTAGCTTTTCTGAATTTTCAAAATTGCACAGATGCCCTGAAATTTCCCCTATCTTCACTTTAGCCCCTTCTGAGTTTCTGAAATTGTAAGAAAGCCCCTCAGTTGACCAGACTTTGACCAGAAAATGCTTATTGACCAGCTTTGACCAGAGGAGGACGCACCAATGGGAGCTCGCCACATGGCCGCCTTCTTCCTTCCCAAAATAAGGGTTCAGAATTGGGGAAAAGGCCCTCCCCTTTTCGCCGTCTGCCTGCGCCGCCTCCCGTACTCTTGCGTCTTTGATTCTTGATCTGAGTTTCTTTGCAGGTTCTGGTGCGGTGATGGGTAGATGATGGCTTGGTGGTAGTTCTCGCAGAGGAAGATGACAGTGCAGAGCTTGCGTCAATGGAGGAGAAAAGAAGATGGAGGTGCGATGGTGATGCGCGACGGAGGCGGAGCGGCACGGCAAGGTTTGGTGCGTGAGAAGAGTGGCGTCGCGGCGTGGTTGCGGTCATGGCAGCGGCGAGGTGGCATCCATGGCAGAATCGCGATTGGGTTCCGAGAATGGTGAAGATGAACGAAGGTTGCGGATGATGCGGTGTAGAGCTTGCGTCAATGGAGGAGATGTGCGACATGGTGGAGCGATGGTCGTGGTGGAGGTTAACGGCAAGGTTGGAGATAGTGGCGGCGTCTTGGTTGAGGCACCGTGGTGGTCCGTTGATGCGCCAGCGAGAAAGGAAGGAGATGGTGTTCTGGCTGTGGCAGCGACTTGCGGCAGTGGTGGGAGTGGTGCGAGCGGCGAAAGCGGAACGGCGGCTGACGGCATTGGCTGTTAGGGTTTCTGTGGAGAAGGTGGAAGATGATGCTCATGGGTTAGGGCTGACGTGGCGGAACATGGTTGGCTAGATCTGTGTGGGGAGGATTTGGACATGTGGCATGATCTGGTGGAGTCTAGCTTAGGAGGGGTATGGGTAGGGAAATTTAGGAGGTGTATTTAGAATAGGGTTACTGTTTGACTTAGTATTGGGCCTGTTTAAGAGAAGAGGGGTGTATGTAAGGAAATTGGGAGGTGCAAGGGTAAAAGTTGCCTGTTTGGCCCATCTGTACATTATTTTCCAAATAAAATCTGATTTTGGGCCTTGAATTGCCATTTGGACCAATAAAACTTATATTCTCAGCTGCACAAATAAACATTAGAACATCCAATAATAATTTATGCGTTAAAATTCTCTTTTTACATCTCTTTATTTCCCAAACCCAACAATTCCAATCATCACAAAATCACTTAAAATAAACCATTTAAGCACAATTATCCCATCAAAAATTTGAATTTTAAAACATAAATGTGGGCATATGCACTCATCAATAGGTTAATGGACACAAGGATGAAGGACGCATGTGACACCTACCCAATTGTCTGCAAAATAGGTGGACTAAGAAGACAAAAATGTTTAAAGATTGTATGAGGTATTAAGGGAGATACAGGAAAGAAAAAGGATTTCTTCATAGATGGCTGGATAAAGAAGAGAAAATCATTGCATACATCATTGATTGAATTTTGTTACCCAGAAGGTTTCATTATGATAATTTTACATTAGAGAATCTATATCTACTAAATGAAATATTGTTTAGGATACCAACAAACAGGGTAGTTGTGTTCAAGAAACATATCATTGATGTTGGTAAGAGCAACGAGTGTAATCTCCCCTATAGTGTGTTCATAAGCAAAATTTTGTCTCTTAGTAAAATTGCTCTTACTGGTGAAACTAAGATCACATGCTCCAGAAATAATCAAATTGGAAAAGTAACTCTAACATGCATTGGGTTAAAGAAAATTGCTCTAGGATGGATATTTAGTGATGTACAAAATTCAACCAATGATCAAGATGCATTACCGGATTCTGATAGTGAACAGATCTTACTATCTCCCAAGTCTGAATTTGAAAATTTTGTGGTAAATAAGTTTGAGAAAGTCTCCAAAAGAGTTAGCATGATGAAGGAATCACTCATGAAAAAAGGGATGAAATTATCAAGATTTATGCGGAAAGCTCCACATCAACAAAAGAATCAACTAAAGAGGTTGAAGAGTCATCTGTAACAAATTAAGGGTCCTGTGATCACAATTTTAGTTTGTTTTGTGTGTTTTATTTTGCTTTCTATGTTAATTGTATTGTCTTGTGTTCTTCTGTAATAGATGGCTTTATATGTCATCTTTGTCTTGGCTTTACCTGATTGTATTTCAAGTTTGATATTAATGATATCAGAATCTTTGGATGAAAAACCACAAGCACTAATGTTGAACTTTAAATGTGTGGCAAAACAACAATTTGAAATCTATTACATTTTGGGGTGAATCGATTAAAACTCGTGTATTTGCACAAACTTTGTTGTGAGAGTTTTTCACAAGGAAAATTTTCAAAACTTTGCATAACACTGTTACATAATCGATTGCATGCGATATATATTCGAATAAATTTGTTGTTTTCAAATTTGTTAATGCTTGATATAACAGTCACAACAACTATATTTTTAAATGTGTTGACCAAGCATTAAATGTTATTCGACTGCATTAATTTTGAATTCAATTAAGTGCTTTGACTGCTACTATCTATTATAATTGAATTGGTGTATTCGATTACATTAGTAGCAAAGTCGATTATGTTGCGTCTGATACGAGTTCATCTATATATTGATGCGAATTTGATTTTTGTAGAGACTTTTTTTATTATAACATTTGCATATTCTTTTGTAGAAAAGTGTAAAGCTTACACAAAAAGAAAAAACTCCAAAACAATAGTTTGACTGTGGTGATCAACTAGTTGTGATTTCTTGAAGAGCAATAATTACTAAGTTTTCAAAGTCTGATCTATCTGCACATTTTGGTGTCTACTGCAAGATCAGGTTCTACAATCTACTAAAGATTGGGTTCAGTTCCCTGTTGTGATTACAGGAAGAAGGACATGCTGCGTTCTTGACTTTGAGGGTGCCTCAAAGGGGTTGGACTACAGGAGAGGTGATTCTTGCTGCTAGTCTGTTTGTATACTGCCTATATTTTTATTAGAGGGTTAGAGATGTATTTTATATTTTTGACGTGATGTCTCTATAAAAACCTTGTTATAAAAACCTGGATCATTATAGTGCATTGGCTTCTTATGGTTGGAAGGACACTGGATGTAGGCTTGGCCGAACTAGTATAAAAACTCAACGTTTGATCTTTCTTATCCCTACTATGTTTAATTCAATTGATTATACTTTACACGCATTCGATTAAATTTCCATTGCATTGAAAATCTTTTAACTTGCGTTTCAAGAAAAGTATAAAGGCATCTCTTCTGGTGAAAAAGATTTTGAAAGTTTTAAATTTTATTCTTCACCAATTCACCCCCCTCTTGGTGTGAGAAATTGAGTCATTCTATTTTAACAGTTCGTCATCACTAAACCACCCAAAAGGACTTTCTTCTCTGGCCAAAGAGGTAGGGCACTTTCAAAGACGAGAAGATGAAGTGGCCATGATAGATATTGAAGAATTTGCAAAGAATTCTTGATTCAAATAAGGGTTTTGTGTTTCACAGTTTTGAGATAAACACAATGTATACAATTCTATCACACTAGATGATTATAAAGCCGCAAAAAGAAAAACACAGGCCCATTCAAATTTCCAAAATAAGAAAGCCCATAACAAAGATTATTAATCAGTTTCGTTAAATCTAAAGTTGACTTAATGATTAACCAAGTGATCTCAAAAACAAAGAAACACATGCCCATAACATATTCTATTAAACACTTAATAGAATCGATTAAAAATCGAGCAACTTAATTTTCATAGAAAAAATTCACTCAAACAGGCATATAACAAATACTAGTATAAAAATAGTGTATAACATCACGCGTTTAATGTCGTACCACTCAATATTCAACGTTAAAAATGACTGGTGGCATTTTCGTAAACAAATTGAATCGCTCCACGTCAATTACCAAAACACTGCGCCGTCTAAAATGTATTAACGTCAAACAAGAAGCATATCGACGTAATCTAAAATGTATTAACGTCAAATAAAGCCCAAATCGACGTAAAACAATGACCTTAGAATCACATAACATCAACTTTAGAAACATCTGACATTCAATTTAAATTAAAAAAATAACAATATAGTGGTTTACCTCTAGCAGTATTACTTATACCCCCACATTTAACGTCAACCATGACAAATATTTGACGTTTTATATGCCAACATGAAGCCAAAGAGTAAATCCCTTTTTTATTCTTTATATCTTTTCTCTTATAAACCAAACAGAACGTCCCACACTTTATGGGGTCGACATTTAAAATAATACAGAACGTCGTACAAGTTGGGATTAGACGTGTTGGTCGTAATCACATTACGTCCCTAAGGAAGCAGCCGACGTCCAATACAAAATAAATAAATACTAAATATTGATTTAATTAATATGACGTCAACCATAACAAAAGAAGGACATTGTATTTACAGCTAGCAATTATTTGTTTATTTTTCGTTTAAATTAATGCATAAAATGTCAGTTTTATACTATCTTAGACGTTTTGTTATTTAGTTCCTTTTTTATTATTTTTTCTTTTTCTTTTAAACCAACCACATAACGTCGAATTCTTCTTCGACTTTGATGTGGTATTTTCCTAAAATTATACTTTTAATATTTTCTTCTAAACCAAACGAAAAAACGTCCCTGTACTCATGGCTTCGACGTTTTATTAAGTGGAGTCAAATTATGTGGGAATTTGGCTTTGACGTGTACTAGTGTATAACGTCAAAGTTCAACGTCCCATAACAGAACAAACAACGTTAAACATAACCTCAATCCTTTTTTTTTTCTTTTTTCTTTTAAACCAACAAAAGAATGTCGAACTCTTTCACCAATTTGATGTGTTTTTGCTACAAATATTTTTTTTTCTTTTAAACCAACGAATATGTCCGATGCCCAAGGAATATGACGTTTAATGTTCGGTTAAAAGAAAAAAGAATTAAACCAAAACGACACTTTGGAAGTATGAAGAAATTGACGTCAACCTCTTCATTTCTAGCAGCAAACTGCATTTTCCTTTATATCATTTAAGTAGACTGTCTTTTATTATTGAAGCCCATATTAGGCCCATAAAATTACTTTCCCAATAGTAATTATGTATGTAGACATCCATTTATAAAATTTCTTGTAACAACTCCAAGGTTTCTTTTTGTTAACTTGTAACAACTCCAAGGCCTTTCAAAATGCTACAACTTCCATTAATATAATTCATAAAATCCTTCAAGGAATTTCAAAAATAGACCCTACAGAGGACGTCGAATATTTCCAAAATCAACGTGTTATTAGAGGTTAAAAAGGAAAAATAGAAAAAAAACATAAAAATAATAAAAAGGAGCGACCTTTGCCTTGGGATTGCATGTTATTATTGAAGCCAAAGGTCACCCCAAATCAAGCCAAAGGAAATTATTCTTTTTTTCCTATAAATACAGTTTCAGAGCCTTAGATAACCTGTAAACATCCATTTATAATGTTTCTGCTATAAACTCCATCTGTTAATTTTTTTTCTTTGTGTTTTCTGTTATCTCCTTCAAGGACACAAAAAAGCTTGAAGGAGTATAGAAACCAAAGCAAAAGGTTGATAGATTTGGATTTCGCATCCTTTCAAAATGTTACTCCTCCTTCACTAAACTACAGAACTTCCGTAAACAAATTCATGTTAACGTTTTCCGTTGGTTTGTTATCGATTCCTCTACTAAACAAATAAATTTCTTTGTTAACGATGAAGGCATGGTAGCAAACCAGAGGAAAATGTTAACACTTATGAATTTAAAACATATTATATCCAAAAAATCCTTCTACATTTTAATAGAGAAAAAGGTTGAAAGATTTGGATTTTGCACCCTTTCAAAACGCTACAACCTCCATTCAATAAAAAATTTTCTACATTTTAAAAATCCTTCGGATCTTTTCGTGGTTTGATTTTCATTTTTTTCCTATGTTTAGTGTTATTATGTTTTTTGTTTTTGTCGTTTCCATTTATAACCTTCGTAATAATGGATTTCTTTTAGAAATCTATCAAGTAATTTTACGTCGAATACGGAAGGAAAAATGACGTCCCTATGTATTTTTCCGAAATAACGTGGACGTCGAGTGGTGTCAATATTGGACGTGTATCTCTTCATTTTAAGGTAGCATTTATCATGCCCTGCCAACAATCTTTTCCCATATACCTGGACGTCGAGTGGTGTCAGTATTGACATGGATCTCTTCGTTTCTAACACAACATTTATCAAGCCCAACCAACCATGTTTTCCCATATAAAGTTGGATGTTCTATTTGAATTTAAAAAGGATAAATAAAAAAAGGGAGCGACCTTTGGGTTTGGTTAATGAATAATATGTCACATGCCCAAGAAATTGGACGTTTATTATTGGTTTAAAGGAAAAAGAAATAAAAATGGAGTAATTTGGATGACAATAATACGTCGAAGTCTGAAGAATAACGTTAACCTCTTCGTTTTACAACTTTTCTATTAATATTACGTCGAGTAGCTTTACTAATCGACATACTATTGGCGTTCTAATAGAAAAATAAAACAAAAAGAGTGCAATGGTATATTCAATGTAATGATGTAACATTAAAAATTTCAATTACAATCATACAAATGATTTAATCAATTTAAACAATTCAATCACCATTCACTAATGTTATTGCCAAAAGAGAATTTTATTAATATTCAAAAGATGATTACTACCAGCAAAACAAAAGATGGCTTAAGAAGCCACTAATTACAAAATTAAAATCAAACAACGAAAATTTTGTTGCAGTCAACCTTCAATTTACTTGAGCCCCAAGAATCTTTTTAGTGATTCTGACATACAAAAGATGATTACAACCAGCAAAACAAAAGATGGCTTAAGAAGCCACTGATTACAAAATTAAAATCAAAGAACGAAAATCCATATTCTTCTATTGTAGTAAACTTTTTGTTACCAATGAGGAGCATTGGTATCTTGAAGCTACTGTGAAATTTTGATGATGATAAAAGTTGAAGAATTGAAGACTCTAAATGCATCTTTTGTTAAACGCATTTTGTAGAAACAAATGTATAGGATGAATGTAATGATGTAAAAACTCTTAGAAGTTTTCGTATTTAGTGAGTCATTGCACACATAATCGATTATCAAGAGGAATAATCGATTATCACGAGCCAATTTAGAAGAGAGTTGCTTGCACAAATAATCGATTATTACACAGAATAATCGATTATCACTGTTTCATTTAATTCTGTCCAAGTCTCTGGAATAATCGATTATTGCTTAGGATAATCGATTATCACTTTTTTGAAAACCCCATAACGGACACAAATAATCGATTATCACTTATGATAATCGATTATCAGTGGCTGTTGAGAGATTATCACTTATGATAATCGATTATCAATGGCAGTTGGGAGATGTCTTTTCAGTTTTTAACCCTGCACGAAACTACGCTTATAAATAGAGGTCTTCACAGCTCTTAGAAAGAACTTTTCAATTGAGAGTATTAGAGCTTTGTGCCTAAGGGAAGCTCTCTGTGAGTGAAAAGGATCTATGCCATTTTGAGAATACAGTTTATCTGAGGAAGTTCTCAAAGTGATAGAGTGCTCTTGCCTGGTCTTGTGAATAGGAAAAGCTCGCGTTTTGTGTGTCAAAGGTCGGAGCGGTTCTCTTCAAGTTGGCAGAGTTGTTGCTTCCAATTCGTGCGTCGAAGGAAGCTCTTCCGGTTCGTTAGTCGAAGGAAGTTACTTGTGGCACTCTTCTGTTTCGTTTGTCGAAGGAAGGTGTTTTCTATTCTTTGATTATTTTCATTATCTGATTGTAATCTGCAAACCATATTTTAGTGAAAAAAGGTTAATCATTATTCATAGTGATTAACGACTGGACATAGAATCTTTTGATTCGAACCAGGATAAATTTTCTGTGTTGATTTTCTTGAACTCTACACTCTTTAAACTCTTAGCACATCAATTGTTCAATAAAAATTTTAACTTGTTTTGTGATCGTTACACGCTTTCCCCTATCTATATTTTATTCCGCTGCGCGACTCTATAACGGTATCGATTGTTCCGACACTTTCAATTTACTTGAGCCCCAATAATCTTTTTAGCGATTCTGACATACAATCTATTTTCACTGCATACCATTTAGCCCACCCCTCTTCTTCAGTTTTTGTCAAATCTGTTTTGTTTGCACTCCAACATTCAGAGATAGGATAGACTTGCCAATGACCAATTAAAACCTTTATATCAACCCGCTTGACTGTGGAACAAAATGTTTCATCACTCACCTTTAAGTTGGAGTAGAACACCCTCACCAATTTCAAATATCTGTGAGAAACCACAGTTTTAATCTTCCTTAGACTAAAAAGCTTTCGTTGAATGTCTTCATTACTAATCCAACCTGTAGGATTAACATTCCTTGCAATCCGGGCAACCTTCCATTTTCTTCTGGATGATGATGAAGAAGCCATTTCTAATCAGATTCTGGAACATCTTTCACATTTCTTAGGGTTTGTAACTCTTCAGTTTAGAAAACACATAATGTGTTTTCAAATCTAGTATTTATAAAGTTGTGCATCAAATCTTATCGGTTTCACGCCCAACTAAAATTTTCAATCTTATATATCTCATTAGAATAATTTCAGCAACGACAAATTTCTAAAGCGTTGGACGTTTTATTGTGTGGTTGAAATTGAACTCTGATAATATAAGGATTAACTTGATGGGTGACGAATTTCTAAAGGGTTTGACGTTTTATTATTGGGCGCATATTGGCTCCCAGCATTTTCTTTAAATATAGTTTTCGGATCTTTTGAAACTACCCTTTGAAAACCTACACTATAGAGCTTCCATAACCAAAATCAAGTTAACTTTTTCCTTAGGAAAAATGTTAACACTTGTGAATTTCAAAAACATTCTCCATTGTTTTTCTAGTTTTTTTATTTAATTCCTGGGTTTTTTTTATGTAGTTTCTTGTTCATGTAAAAGCAGTCATACAGTTTGATTAAATCTATCATGTATCATTGTCAAAAACAAAATTCTTAAACCCTTCCTGTAAATGTCTAAATCCTGTTCTCAAATGGCTTCTTCATCTTTATGGCATGGAAAGAAGGTTGAACACCTTGTATGAAATGCTAGTCCAAATGGGTGGATCAGTGATGACGAAGAACGATACAAATGTGGATGTTATAGAAAACTCTTCAAGGTGGTCCCCTATAAGTTCTTGGATGTGGAATTATTAAGAAGGTAGGGGTTTATCTTTCAAGAATAGCTTGTAGATGTTGGTCTTCTAAAATTTGTAGAAATGACCGGTGATTGCTATCCTGACTTGGTACAGGTCTTCTACCACAATCTGAAGGTTGTCGATGGTGTTATATACTCTCAGGTGAAAGGTGTTGATATGCAAATTAATGACCAAATACGGGCTATCTTTTACTGGTCTCAAAGCAGAAGGCTTCATGTCACATGAAAGAAATTCTGAACTCAACCAATGGACCAACAAGAAGAAAATTTATAACGAATATTTAAGTCGAACAAGGCTAAAGTATACAAGCCGTATCTCCTTGATGGTTTGAAAATGGAAGAAAAAATGTGTGCTTTTCTACTTACTTGGGTAATACTACCTGGAAGATGTTTACGTGATCGTCTAACTACTGTTGATTTATTTTTGGTTCATGCCATAGAAAGCCGAATATCAACCAACTGGGTTTTTGTCATGAGTGAGCATATGATTGAAATTGCAAGTAGTCATGGACATATTCTGCCATATGGTGTTTTTATGAGCTGTGTATTGAAGCATCATCAAGTTGATCTTACTGGTGAAAAAAAAATTTGGTGCATTCAATCAAATGAAATAGGAAAAGCGGCATTGAGACATAATGGTCTAAAGAAAACAAAAGATGGTTGGGTGTTCAAGGATTGTGACGAAACTCCTTCTACATTCACTCCACAGACTGAGTTTAAACGATTTGTTGTGGATCAATTTCAAAGGCTTTCAAGAAGAATTTCAAAAGTTGAAAAATCTTTGATCATGATTCACAAAAAATCAGATGAAGACAATGCTATAATAACTCCCTCAGCAAGTGAATCTGATGATGAAGACGACACAACAGAAGATGAGTCTATGGAGACATTTGAGTCAGATTAGGAACAAGAGTCCATTTTAGTTTATTTTTCTGAAATTAATGTAATATTTTAGGTTTAATACCTCTTTTGGTCCCTCGAAAGGGGGAAAATGTTCAATTGGGTCCTACCTTTTTTTAGAAGTTCAATGTGGTCCCAACTTTTCTAAAAAGTGTGCAATCAAGTCCTTTTTGGAAACGACGTTGATTTTTTAACGGAGCAGCTGACAGAGTGGACTGAAGTTAGCTATGTGGCTGTGTGAGAGTAATACGTGGCTGTGTGAGGGTGATACGTGGCTGTGAGAGGGTAAACGTGATAATATTACTGAGGTTAAGAAATCAGAAGTTTCGTTGATCTCCGCAGAAAACCGCGAGGCCAGCCCTCCACCTGCAGAAAACCAGAACCAGAAACAAAAACCAAAACCCAGAGATCCAGCGGCAAACCTCGGCAAAGTTTTGTTGATCTCTGCAAACCTGTTGCTCGAGACCCACCGCGCGAACCAGCATCGAAACCCCAAGGGTCGCGCCTCTGCCGTTGTGTCACTCACAAGCTCCGCCGCCGCGGACCACCCCAAAGCTGTCGCGAGTTGTCCCAACGTGAGAAAAAGGAAGCTGCCATATGGTTGGAGAGCAGCGCCGAAGGAGAAGAAGAGAAGGGAAAACTATATCTTTCCCTCACATGAGCGTGACGAAGCAGACATAAGAAGAAGAGGGTAGAAAGAAATTGGGATTTCCAATTTAGGGTTCATAATCCTTTCAGATTGGGAGTTTTCCCTCTTAATTCTAATTTTAATTAGGTTCCTAATTTTCAAATTTGGGATTTTTCGAATTAGGGAAACCACGTATTACCCTCACACAGCCACATAGCTAACTTTAGTCCACCCTGTCAGCTGCTCCGTTAAAAAATCAACGCCGTTTCCAAAAAGGACTTGATTGCACACTTTTTACAAAAGTTGGGACCACATTGAACTTCTTAAAAAAGGTAGGACCCAATTGAACATTTGCCCCCTTTCGAGGGACCAAAAGAGGTATTAAACCAATATTTTAATATATTTTAGTATATTTTTGTATGTTTGAACTCTGTTTGAAATTTTAATATGTGTTTTTCGTGGTTATATTATTCATATTTTTCCTTTGTTTAATTTTATTATGTTTTTTTTTTCAAATCCTTGAAGTTTTATTATATCGATTTCTTAAAAACGTCGACTTTTTAAAAGTTAAAAATAGGAAAAATGAATGTTACGTCGCATATTGTAAAAGCTGACGTCAAAGATCAAGTCCATTTCTATAGACTATACTATAAATACACTTGTGTTTCCTTGATCTAGTCTTCGACTTATAAAATCTAGTCATAACTTGTCAGTCTGATATCATATTTTTTATATTTCCTCATAGCTCTTCCTACGTCATCACAAAAGTTAGTGTGATGCACAGAAGAGCTATAGAAAACATAAGAAATAAGTTAACAATTTGAATTTCGTTTCAAGTAGTACAATTTCATTCATATTCATAATGATTACAATCAGATTAGAAATAAAACGGATACAGAACAGAAACACAAAACCGATTCCATACTAAAACTCTAAGCCTCTATTCTAATTTAGAATATTTCCATTGAATCTTCAGTTGGAGAATCATTTTTATTCTTTTTCTCATGCAGAGCGTCTATCTTCTATTCTAGTCTCCGGAGTTTTCCAACAACAAATCTTTCAAAATTGGTTTCAGGGACGAAGTTGGTGCGGTCTTACTTTAGTGCAAATGTGCTTCCAGAACTTTGAACCATATTCTCTTCATCCTTGAAGCACCATCCCTTTGTGGTCTTCACAAGGCCAATGAAAGTCAAGTTGTTTCGATTTATCACATTTGAGCAGTTACAAGAGAATTTCTTTTCACCAGTAAGATCCACACCTTGAAGGGTTAGGATTTTGCTGATAAACACAACATATGGTAGATGCCGTGCATGTTTGGTTCCTACATCAATCATATGATCTTTTATTACTTCCACTCAATTGGTAGGAACATCATTCTTGATGGCATACAACAGAAAAACATCTTCAGTCGTCATTCTGTCTTGTACTTGAACAGGTCTAGCAGGTAAAATCACCCAAGCAAGAAAGTATGTTGTTATCTTTTCTTCTTTATGCAGTCCCTCATGCACATATAATCTTTGAATTGTGTATCTCCTAGGAAACCTTAACTAATTACTGTACACGACCTTTTTCTTCAGCCATATATTTTTTTCTGAGTACCTTAAGTGACTTTTAATCCAGCAAGTTGAAACTAGACATCATTGTCAATGTGAACATTTACTCCTTTTACTGAAGAATGAAGGACACCATCTATGTTTCTCACATTGTTGTAGAAGACCCTTACTAAGTTAAGGTAACAATCACCTTTCACCTGGACAAGTGTAGAGAGACATTGAGTTTCGATCCATTCCTAGAAGTGAAATCCCTCCTTTTCAAATAAGTCGAGGTTCAGATATTTGTGAGGAACAATATGTTTAAACTTCGTCCACCTCAAAAACTCTAGACGAGTCTCCTCATCACTGATCCAACTGGAGAGATCAACATTTCTTGCAGTCATGACAACCTTTCCTTTGTCTGTTGAAGGATGTGATGAAGAAGCCATTTGAATTTGGATACCAGATATTTTTCCTCAGTATTAGGGTTTTCCAATATAGAAACAACTCAGTGTACATAAGATTTTCAAATTCAGTCTATATAAGGGTGCTCAACGTCACGCGTTCAGCGTGAAATAAAATAACATGCAACGTAAACAATAACCGGTGACATTGTCATAAATAAATTCAGTGAAAAAGTAAAAAAAATCTTTAGTGATTCTGACGAAAAAAACGTCGAAGATCTACAAAGCTTGGACGTTAGAGTGAGAGTTGGAAAGGAAAAAGAAAAAGTAATAAAAAATGGAGCGAATTTTGGCTTTTGGATGAAGATTAAAACGTCATATACCAGCTGAATTTGACGTAACATTCTGTTCACACAATTACTGGTCCCAACCACTCCAATGCCCTTCACGTCGATAAATAAGTAGACCATTTGAAAATCTATCCTACATAACTTCGGTAATTAAATTCATGTTAACTTTTTTCAACTGTTTTAGTTCTTTTCCTTCACTAAATGAAGACATTTCTTTGTTAACCATGAAGGCAAAGGGCTAAAATAGAGGAAAAAGTTAACACTTATGAATTTCAAGTAGACCCTTTGAAAACCTATCCTACGTAACTTCGGTAATCAAATTGATGTTAACTTTTTTCAACTCTTTTAGTTTTCTTCCTTCACTAAACGAAGACATTTCTTTGTTAACCATGAAGGCAAAGGGCTAAAACAGTGGAAATGTTAACACTTATGAAGGAAGGTTTTATCTATATGTTTTTATTCACTCTTATTGTAATTTGTGAAACTGATTTTAGTGAAAACAATAATTACTTTTTATAGTGATCAACAACTGGACGTAAATTCTTTTGAATCGAACCAGGATAAAAATCCAGTGTGTCAATTTTTCTACTCCCTATACTCTTTACTGTGTTATGCACATCAACTTTTTGAAAAAATTTCTCTAAGAAAATTAAATTTCTAAAACGGACCATCTTATTACGAGTTTGACCGAACATGTTTTCCGCTTTATTAATTTATTCCGCCGCGCGACTCTATAACGGTACCAATTGTTCCGACAATTGGTATCAAAGCTTGCTTTGATAGTTTTTCAAATTTTTCAAAAATGGGCGGTCATAACCAAGTTTATGCTGAGGGTGCTTCTATTTATAAACCTCCTTTGTTTACGGGGGAAAATTATGCGTTTTGGAAAATTAGAATGCAAATATTTTTGGAGTCTATTGACAGGGGTATTTGGGAAGTTGTTATGAATGGACCAATTGTTCCCACTATTTTTGTAAATGATATGCAAGTAGAAAAACCATTTTGTAAATTATAACAAGAAAAATTTTCTATAACAAATATCGTTTGATAAGTGACCATTAAACACTTTAGTCTTAAGAAAGCATCTTATGTTTATACCATCTGATGAATATACATTTTGGCTTGCCAAATGATGCATTTAACAATTACATGACAATTGATAAATTGTCTTGAACGCGCTACATTGTTTAATGTTTATCAACGTTCAAAACATTTAATACATGTACATAAAAGTACTTCTATGCTTGTATACTAGGTTTCTTAGTACCTATGCAGAACAACAAGGTAGAAAGATATGATCATAATCATGGCATCTAGGAAAAGAATGTTGTGTGAAAAGAAGAACATTCTGGGAATGTTTCCTTGAATCCATCTGCCTTGTCACATTGTACAAGCTCAAGTTTCGTTTAAGGATATGAGAAAAAGTTTTGAACCCTGTAAAGTAGACTAAAGTCAAACTTCACATCCAAAGGCTACCAACTCCTTTAAAGTCAACTTAACAATCTAACAATCATCTTTCAATAATATATATATATATATATATATATATATATATCTATATATATATATATATATATATATATATATATATATATATATAGAGAGAGAGAGAGAGAGAGAGAGAGAGAGGAGAGAGAGAGAAAAAAAAATAAAGCTTGAAGAGAAGTTATTAATGAAAAAGCACAAGATAACATAAGAAGAATAGTAGTGCGAAAAAGAGAAAAAAGGTCAAAGTGTTCTTATATCGTTTGACACTTAGTATCTTTTGAGAGAAAAATATTTGTAAAGAGAAAAACACTTTCAAGGGTTACATATTGTATTGTATTTGAACATATATCTTCTCAATGAGAGTTATTCGCCTGTACCTTGTAGAAAATCCACTTTTGGATTTGTTATAACTCAAATACTTTGTTGTTCATCTTAGCTTGAGTTGAACGTCTAAACAATTGTCTATGGTTAAATCCTGGAGAGACTAAACTCGGTCTAGTCGTATTGATTAGGGAACCAGGAGTGATATTAATACTTGCTGTAATCAATAGAAATGAGAATACTCGGTGACCATCCTATAGAGACAAAACTCGTGAAATCTTTGAAAATATTAGTAAAACCCCTTAAGTGTTCTTAAGGAAGAACTAAACGTAGCTTCGATTGAGTGAACCAGTATAAAGTTTGTGGTTTACCATTTTCCTATTCAAAACGCTTTCCATTCTTTTATATTATTAAAACCTAGCATCTAATCATCTTAAAACCCTTACACAATATCTTTGCAAATTATTAGACGCTCTTTTCGAAAATATTTTGCAAACACTATTCACCCCGTCCCTTACAGTGTTTTCCATGTAATTACACATATATATATATATATATATATATATATATATATATATATATATATATATATATATATTTCCTCTCTTTATTTTATTTTAGTGTCAAATATGTTTTTAATTCCTAAACTTGGACAAAAAATTGGAATTCGTCCATGTCTCAAAAATTTTAGTCTTCAAAATCAATGGTATAGTCTTTTTAATCTAATAACATGAATTTCTTTAGGCTTGTTTAATGGTGTTCATGACTGGCATTTGAGCTTAAAAGTATCAAAACGATGTAAATAATAAAAACATCATGTTTGGTACTTAAAAAAAAATTAATTGAATTGGATTAGTAAAACTATAACTGTTCATTTATGAAATTTTGAGATCAAAATGTATAAAAAATTTATGAGAAAAATAAATTTCAATTTTAAACCCTAGTTTGGGGATTAAAATAGTATTTGACCCTTTATTTTTTTTAAGAAAAATCACTACAGAAAAATAATGTAAATTGTGATATTTATTTTTATATATTACAATTTTTTTCAACATTGTTATTTACGTACGTGGCGCAAATGCATGCCCTAGAGAAGAAAAAAGAAAATTGTATGTCCACCAATTTTAACATATAAGAAAGAAGAGACTGGATTAATTAATGCATCAAATTAGTGAAAATGAAAAATTACAAAAAAGAGAATACAAAATTAGAAAATAAAAGATAAATAAAATATTAGACGTGCTAAAAAAATAATGATTTATTATAAAAAGAATTATGAGATTTTTCAAAAATTTCACATAGAAAATACCACCACTTACATGTGACAAATAAAAAAAAATAAAAATATACTTTAATACACAAATTATTCATATTCAATTGACATTACTTTTTAATTTTTGATTTTCTTTTTTCTTGAAAAAGAAAAAACTTCAAACTATTTTATCTTATATTATATGTCAGATAAGTATAAAAATATATTAACCAATCATTACTCATAAAAAAATAATATAAATTCATCATTTTGTCTTCATCATTTTGTCCCCATGTTTTTTCAAACTAATCTCAAATTATAATTTAAATTGGAACATACTATTATGAATAATAATTTTGTTACCCATATATATATATATATATATATATATATATATATATATATAATTATATCATTAGTTCTAACAAAAACATACAATATTATATTTATTTTTAATTCACAATTAATTAACAAAAGTACAAAATATTAAATTTTTATTGAATGCATAAGTTAACACAATTATTACCTTAAAAGCCATATTCATGGTTTTTTGTATTTTTGTGTGAAACGACTTCTACATTTGAGTATATATAGACGAATAGTTGTGGTTGAATATCATATTTAATAAAAAATATGAGTTTTTCAAGATGTTCCATTGTCAACATAACATTTTTGTTAACTCTTTTCATCATGACTTCAGGTTATTAACGATTTTCTTTCTATTTTTTTTTTCTCAATTCAAATGAGTATTTATTTTTTGTAGTACACATTTTGATTTCTTTATGAAATCAAATTGTTGACATAGCTTTTGTAGGCAATTAAGGTAACTATTTTATTTCAAAAATTGGTTTGACATTGTTTTTAATTAGATTTTTTGATGCAGATTTATGCATGATCAAGACAGAAGCAAGAGGACCTAGTGATGAATCTCAATGTGATAACGATAAAGGGTGCCCAACACATCCAGCACCACCTCCACCACCACACCAAGAACCACCTCCACCTCCACACCATTGCCCACCACACCAACTACCACCTTCACCTCCACATAAACCACCACCTTCACCACCACCACCACACCAACCACCACCTCCACCACCACACCACTGTCCACCACATCAACCACCACCTTTACCACCACACCAAGCACCACCTCCCCCACCACACCATTGCCCACCTCACCAAGCACCACCACCACGCCGCCACCACCACCATCCACATCATCCACCGCCACCACCACACCAAGCACCACCTCCATGCCAAACACCAGTTCCACCACCACATCAAGCACCACCATCACATAAAGCCCCACTTCTACCTCCTTATTAGAGTCATCTCTTTTCTACGGATGCAACTCGTCATCTTCTGAGTCATGAATTATGAGTTCTTAATAAAATATGATTATTTTGTTTCATGTCTTATTGTGTTCCTATATTATATGACAACTCATAATTTTTCTTATATATATTAATTGATAAGTATAAGTTTCAACTAATAACATTTGAAAAGAAATAATGAAATTGGATTTATATAAAGTTAAGTTAAGTTACACTAGTGCAAAAAAGACCTTTAACATCACCCTTTAGACGTCTGACCCTCGAATATCCAACGTAAAAAATTACTAGTGGCATTTTTCGTAAATAAAACAAATATTTAGACGTTGGTTATGGAAGGGTCCGACGTCTAAATACTCATATACGTCGGCTTCCTCGAATAGACGTCAAAACTAAACGAAAAAGTTAAAAAAAATAATTTTTTATTCTATTTAGACATATGTTATGGAGGTAACCGACTTTTGAAGAACTTTAGACGTTTGTTAATTGGGGAACCGAAGTCTAAACCCTAAATCCAGAAATATAAAAAGTCACTTTTTGACTCCATTTAGACGTCTGATCCCGCCACTCCGACTTTTGAAGCACTTTAGACGTCTATCAAAAGTTAAAGTTAAACTAAATGTAAATGTTCAACAACAACAATAAATCTTTCTATCTAGGTCCACCTTTGCAGAAGATAAGTTGTCCACTCTTGTCTTATCTTCTTAATTGCATCCTCTGATATAGCAGATGTACTCTTGAAGAGCTGCAAAATGAAGAAAGATGCATTATGTACCTAAAACAACAAAGTTAAGTTGTTAGAAACTAAGAATCTAAATATGTTAAGCATCATTACCTCATTCCAGTCATCTATAATGACAACTCGAATGATGGTCTTAATCCAAGACATGACATAGTAGCCACATTCCCATGAATCTAGCTGCTTGTTACACTAAAATGAAAAACTAAATATTCAAGCACTTAGATCATTCAATAACTAGTAAAATAAATTAGAACTATAAATGACTTACAAGCTTTGGATACAAGGCGAATACTAGCTGACCTCGATTTTTACCCATTACTCTATATACATTGAAAACACAAGGTAATATTAATATAACTATATTTATCATAAAAATTGAAGTTCAAATGAATTTGAAACATAAAAAGAGAAACACTTACCCTTGAAGCATGTTTCTCAAGTAAATTTTCATCTTCCTGTCAGCGAACAAAACCATACAATTTTACATTGTTTGGGAATGATGAACATCAACATCCAGTGAGACCTATCATGATTCAAAAATAGTTAGTTAAGTAATTAAGAAAACTTTAATGAAATTTTACATAAAGCAACCCATACCCATCATGTATGACACAAAGTATATGTCTCTGTTTTACTCAGCCATCCATGTTTCCAAATACTTTTGTTTACTCTTAATTGTGTTACCAGAAGGTTGAATGGTCTGAGGTTCAACAAATTCGTACATGGAAGTTCCCATAACGATTGATACCATCAGTTGCAAGTGCAAGTCTTAAGTTTCTTGGATCTGCACCAAATTCTGGAAATGTTTCATCGATCTTCTTCCATTGTGATGAATCAGTTGGGTGTCGAAGAAGGTTATCGCACTTTCTTTCGGCAAGGTGCCATTTAAGGTTCTTTGCATCTTTTTAAACAGAGAACATACGTTTGAACCTAGGTATTATAGGCAAATATCACATCACTTTAGTTGGTGCACCATCATTACCTTCATCACTAGTGTTTTTGTCATTTTTCTTTTTAAAATGGATAAACCACACATTGGACAATACTTTAGCAAAGCAAACTCCTTCATGTAAAAAACACAATCATTAGGACAAGCATGTATCTTTTGATATTTGAGTCCCATTTGACATATTTTCTTGGCCTTGTAATGACAAATAGGTAGAGTATTATTTTCTGGAAGCATCTCCTTCAACAACTCCAACAACTCTGTGAAGCTTTTATCAGTCCATTCATTCCTTGCTTTTACATTAAACAACTTTAAATTTGTAGAAAGACGTGAAAAGTTGGGGCATCCTGGAAACAATGGTTGCTCTGAATCATGTTTAAGAGAATCATACAAATTAGCTCTTCCAAAATTATCTTCACCAACATCACGTATCATGTCCTCTAAATGGTCAGTCAACCATTCTTCCACATAATTCGTTCCTCGTGACGTGGTAGGATGGTCCAGTACTTCTCCATGCCAAGTCCAAACGGTATAAGTTCTCATTATGTCGAACATGAATAGATGGTCACATATATTGCCTAAGTCTTGGAGTGTTTGATTAAGACAACAAACACAAGGACAAAAATATGTCCCATTCACAGACTTAAAATTTTGTTCAATATATTGCAAGAACTTTGAAACACCCTTCTCATTCTTCATTGATGCAACGTTCATTCATCTAGCTTCGATCCATAATATGTTCGTAATATACTTCATCAGTTTCAATTTTTTAACTCTCACAAGGTTAGCCTCTACCCATTCAGAAAAATTATTTTTCATAATTTGCTAAGACAGATGCAAAGAAGTCTACATCATAAATTTGATAAGATTTCGGTAGCATTTCGCATTGGACTCCGATATACACGAAATGAGAGTAGTCAAGGATGACCACAATCAAATATGCATCCGGAGAACAACACAAATACTGAACCAAAATTTTATCAATCTTATCCATAAACTCCAACGTACATGTTATTGCAAATTATGAAAAATAATTTTCCCTAACTGTCCAATCGAAAAATTCAAAATTTAATACAAATGATTAAAAGATTAATCGTTTTTGTTAAATTTCAGACGGGAACTAAGTTTCACTCAATTAGATACTAATAATCTAACATACCAATCATAACAACACAACAAAAATTTATCACATGCATATTAAAAAGCCAATAACATGCATACACAAAAGTCAATAACATGTATATATGCAAAAGCCAACAACATGCAAATCCAAAAGCCAATAACATGCAAATTCGAAAGTTAATAACATGCATATCCAAATGCAAAAAACATGCATACCGAAAAGCCAATAACATGCATAGAAAAAAGTTTTAAACAAGAATGCTAACCTTCTTAACTGATTACAAACATAGTGGAGGAATTGGACGAGTGGAAAACGCAAAAAAAACGCTGGCCAAGAACGCAAGAAATCACCGCCCAAGGAAACGAGCAAAATTGCACCAAAACACAATGAAAACTCATTTTAATCGGTTCAAATGGAAGATAATCCATCAAAGACTAATTTAATCGGAGTAAAAGTAAGTTTAAACGGTCCAAAAGAGAAAAAAAGAACCTGAAAAATGCAAAGCTGCGAGAGAAAAGACGAGGAAGAAGATGATAAATAGTGCGCGTAACTATCCCAAGTTCGCGCAAAGTGTAATAAAATAGCCTTAGACGTCGGGGCCCTTCCCCATCGGACGTCTATATTTGTTCACACGTCTAGGCCCCTACCACACTAACGTCTATGTGTATTTAAAAATTAATTTTGGCGGAGGCTATCTACGCCCGATGTATGGGGCTCCAACATCTAGATAAACATTTGACGTCCGACATAGGGGCCTGAACGATTAAAGTAATGGAACATGACACCTTTTCACCTACCTGTCAGGTCATTAGGCGTCCGACGTAGGGACTCTAACATCTAAATAGACATTAGACGTCCGACATAAGGGCCCAGACATCTACACTGCGAAATAAAATGACTTTTGATATTTTGGTGCCACCATGAGACGTCGGGGGCCTTTCCAGTCAGACGTCTAAGAGTTGTAAAAAATTATTTTCTACCACATTTTGGCGTCCGATTGGGAGGACCTGACGTCTTCATGAGTATAGACGTAGAGTACCTACCCCATCGAACGTCTAAAGCATTAACTTATTTACAGAAGTGCCACCGGTCATTTTTTACGTTAGATATGTGTGGGTCCAATGTCTAATAGGTGACGTTAAAAGTCTTTTCTGCACTAGTGATGGCAAAAATGTTTGGTGAGTATCTTGTTACAAAACTAAAATAACAGAAGAATTTGATTAGTTTTTATAAACCAAGTTTGTAATTAATTGCTCTCAACTTTTTATTTTAAATAAATATATAAATTAAAGGAAATGAAAAATAATTTTCAAATATATGGAGAAAACTAAGATCAATATAAAGCACACACAATCTATAAAAAAAAGTGTGAAGGCTAATAAAAATAACAAAGTACATTAAGAGATAAAAAAATAGAGAAAAGAAGACAGGAAAAAACTAGAAAAGTAATTTAACTAATATATTTAGAATTATTGAATTAAGTTATTAAAAACTGGTGCAAGAGTACTATTAAACTAAAAACAATTGATATGAAAAGAAAAACATGAAGTACTGGATAATTTTTCAAACTAATAGAATAAAAAAATTAATTTTGTGTCTAAATCTTAGGATATTAAGAAAACTTGTTAAATAGATAACAAAGAAGAAGACTTATTTTTATATTAATTCACTCTAACTTAAACTCTTAAAGGGTTCCACTAATTTTCGAAAAGATTACAATGAGTTTATCCACTGTTGGTTTACAACGAGTATAACCACTCTTGGTATCAAATAGTCCAACTAACTATATCATTTAACTCCCCTCAAATTAAACAAAGAAGTATTTTAAATTAATCCTGATTATACAAAAACAACAAAGTGTTTTTATGAGAACAAGTACATATAAGAACTCTCTTACAGAGATATTTGAACAATACAAAGTTTTTCTAAAAAACTTATTACAAAGATTTCCTTTTTCAAAGAGCTTAGATGATGCAAATGAAAGAGAGTTTTGATAACATAAGAGTATAGCAATAAAGTTCTTGTTAGTTCATGTCTTCTCTTCATGAGGTCTTTTTTATATATGTTAAAATATAATGACTTAATTTCTCACACCAAGAGGGGGGGGGGGGGGTGCGGGCGTTGAATTGGTGAAGTGTAAAAAAAATAGAAGCTTTATACTTTTCTTCAATTGCACGATATAGATTTTCAATGCAGCCGAACTTAATCGAAGAAGTACAGAAAGTAATCGATTGAATAAAAGAGAGTAGGGATTAGAACATTCAAACACTAAGTTTTTATACTGGTTCGGCCAAGCCTACATCTAGTGTCCTTCCAACAACAGGAAGCCAATGCACTATAAAGATCAAGGTTTTTACAACAAGGTTTTTATAGAGACCTCACGTAAAAAATATAAAACACCTCTCTAACCCTCTAATATAATATAGGCAGTCAACAACAAGAAATCACAAGTTGTTCATCACCACGGTCAATCTTGTTTCTTAGAGTTTTTCCTCTCTTTTTGTAAGATCACAACTTTCTGTAAATGATATGAAATTGTTAGAATCACCAAAAGTTCATACAAAATTAAAATTTGCGTCAATTTATAGTATAACACATATCAAACGCATTTTAATCGATTGAGTTACTAACGTAATCGAATATAACAATCAGTTATACCATAATTAGCAGTAGTCAAAAACATAATTTAATGTACAATTAATGCAAGCGACTATCATTTAATGCTTGGTCAACATATTTAAAAATATGACCTATGTTAGTTGTGACCATCATTTAACAGATTTTCAAAAATCAACTAACTTATTCGAATACATAGTGCATGCGTTCGATTAAGTGAAATCATTTTTCAAAGTTTTGAAAACTTTTATCTTTGAAAAACTCTTATCTTTGAAAAACTCACAGCACACTTCAAAAGAGTTTGTGCAAATACACGAGTTTCAATCGATTGACCCCATAATGTAATTGACTTAAAATTGTTGTTTTGCCACACATTTAAAGTTCAACCACAATGCTTGTGACTTTTCTTTTCCCGAAAATATATGTCATGCATACACATATAAAATCACATATTTCACACAATGATATGCAATGAACAACACAAACATAGCTCAAACATATTCTCAGATATGCTTTGATAAATTTAACACATTAAAGAAAAGAACATGACATGTAAACATATAACATGTAACACAAAATATACATGTGTTATTAATTATGTGAAGTCATCATCAAAAACTCAGATATCATTGAGATTGTGGGTTAAGCTAAACCTGTACTCCCCCTATAAAAAATCTCCCACAACCATGATTAATAATCAACCATATTGCATAAATCAAATACAGATTATCAACCAATTACAGAAATATCATAATTTTACCCCTTTGGCCATTAGCAAAAAAGGTAAGCACATTGTAATTGATACACAGATAATCAAGCACAATAGAGATGCATCAGATAAAAATATTTTATGATGCTCCCTCTAACAATATTATTTACATGATTTAGGTTATTCTCTACCTTAAATGAATACATGTAAAACAATTCAATAACATGCAGTTCTCCCCCTATCATTATGCATGTTTTAATCTCAAAACACATATGCACAATGCAGTAATCAGAGTGTATATATTAGAGCATGTAAAAGCATATTCCAAGTAATGTATCAAAGCAAATATGTAACAACAATATCAGATAAAAAATTGATACATTTTACATCAGCAAAAAAAAATTAATTTCTTATCATCTCAAAATATGTATATTAGTTGAGTAAAGAGATATAAGAAGAATAAACCACTGTTGATACTCAATCGATTTTAATCCAGTTAAAATTGATTTCTTATTGTAGTATATTGTTGACTTTCCAGTTTCATATATCTAGCAAGTAATGTTCCTACAAAACCTTTCATGGTCTTTCTAGATCAAGCATATAATCACCGATTATAGATGTCCAGTCTGTTTGTGTTCTTGTTTGTAATGCATACAGTAGTTACACATCTTCTGCATTCAGCAATGACTGATCGTCACCTCTTGGAAGTAAAATCCATGTGATCATATATGTGAATATTCTCTCTTCTTTGCTAAGATGATCAATATTGAAGGAGTCATACTTCCCTATCATATCAGATATTTCAAAAAGTTGTTATAGATATCCACTTTGTTGAACCCTAGTATGCCATGATGTGCTTTCAATCCTCCAAGCTGAAATCCAGCAACATATTTCCATATGGAATCATCAATGCAGATAGTTTTTCCCTTCTTGAAATGAGGTAGTTCCTCTCCCTTTTTAAGTTTGCATAGAATACTTTCACAAGATTAGGATAACAATCTCCTTGGAGTTCAAAAATTTTTGTTAGACCTGAGTTAACTAACCATTCTTGAAACAAGAAAACCTTTGTGCGAAAGAACAAAATACTTAAGTATTTGTGTTTGATCACTTCTTTGAATCCCCATTAGCTGATGAAATCGGTGCGTTGTTCGTGTTGAAATTGTTGATAGGGGAGCACTGGTTTAGCTGAACCTACAATCTTAGTAATATCTGAGTTTTTGATGATAAAAACACATAATTAATAACACATGTGTTTTTTGTGTTACATGTTCTATGCTTACATGTTATATGCGTATATGAGAACATGATTGGGTTGTTTGTGTTGTTCATTGCATTTCAGTGTGTTATATATGTGATTTTATACATGAATGCATGACACATGTTTTTGGATGAAAAACCACAAGCACTAATGTTGAACTTTAAAAGTGTGGCAAAACAACAGTTTGAAATCGATTACATTATAGGGTGAATCAATTAAAACTTGTGTATTTGCACAAACCTTATCTGTATCAAAGTGTCTCTGCACATTCCACCATTTCTGCAAATGGTCGCCTCATCTTCGTGTACCAGGAAAGTTCCTCCATCCGAAAGAAAGGCAATTCCTTCAGGATGGATTAGAGACAACACGACTAGAGAAAGGTTTATGGATTGGAAAAGTGTAAAAGATGTTGCTCCACACAAATCAATTAAGTTATCTTTGTTTAAAAATGAAGGATTCATTTTTCCAGAAAAACTGGAGCATCAAGGTCTATTTACCTTCGTTTAGATGAAGGGCAACTGCTATCCAGAACTTGTTAGAGTATCTTACAACAACATCAAAGTAGTTGATGGCATGTTATCAATAATGATACTTGGCTATAGGTTAGTAGACTCAAGGATGAAGGACGCATGTCACACCTACCCGATTGTCTGCAAAATAGGTAGGCTAAGAAGACAAAAATGTTTAAAGATTGTATGAGGTATTAAGGGAGGTACAAGAAAGAAAAAGGATTTCTACATAGATGGCTGGATAAAGAAGAGAAAATCATTGCATACATCATTGACTGAATTTTGTTACCCGGAAGGTGATGAGTGCATATTTATGCCCACATTTATGCTTTAAAGTTCAAATTTTTGATAGAATAATTGTGCTTAAATGATTGATTTTAAGTGAATTTGTGATAATTGAAATTGTTGGGTTTGGGAATTAAAGAGACGTAAAAAGTGAGTTTTAGCGCATAAAATATTCTTGGATGTTCTTACGTTTATTTGTGCAGTTGAAATCATAAGTTCTATTAGTCCAAATGGCAATTCAAAGCCCAAAAAGATTTTATTTGGAAAATAATGTACAGATGGGTCAAACAGGAAACTTTTACCCTTGCACCTCCCAATTTCCTTACATACACCCCTCTTCTCTTAAACAAGCCCAATACTAAGTCAAACAATAACAGTATTCTAAATACACCTCCTAAATTTCCCTACCCATACCCCTCCTAAGCTAGACTCCACCAGATCATGCCACGTATCCAAATCCTCCCCACACAAATCTAGCCAACTATGTTCCGCCACGTCAGCCCTAACCCATAAGCATCATCTTCCACCTTCTCCACAAAAACCTTGGCCGCCAATGCCGTCAACTGTCGTTCCGCTTCCGCCGCTCCTGCCAATGCCGCAAGTCGCTGCCACAGCCAGAACACCATTTCCTTCCTTTCTCGCCGGTGCATCAACGGACCACCACGGTGCCTCAACTAAGACGCCGCGACATCACCGTGAAACCGCGAACCGCCTCTCCATCCGTGCCGCCACCATCTCCAACCTTGCCGCCAACCTCCACCGCGACCATCACTCCACCATGTCGCGCATCTTCTCCATTGACGCAAGCTCTGCACCGCATCATCCGCAACCTCTATTCATCTTCTCCATTCTCGGAACCCAATCACGATTCTGCCATGGATGCCGCGTCGCCGACCACCACTCCGTCACCATCTTCATCATGCAAAGCTCCTCGCATCTCCACCAGAAATCAAAATCGCGCTGCTGTTTGAAAGTCACTGCACGGATCATCTTCTTCCTTGAACCATGGCAGGAAGCCGCCGCAGGAGCAAAGGGGAAGCCCTTTTCCAAATCTAAAAACCTAATTTTGGGTGCAGTGGGATCTGCCACGTGTCAAGCCCTGATTGGTGCGTGTAAGCTGGGTCAAATCTGGTCAAAGGGTGGTCAAACAGGGGTCTTTCTTGCAATTTCAGCAATTAAAAAGGGGGCTAAAGTGCAGATAGAGGAAATTTCAGGGCATTTGTGTAATTTTAGAAAGTCAGAAAAGATAAAAAAATAAAATTCAGTTGTTGAATTAATTTAAATTGGGAATATCAACAGAAAATATCTTCCAAATAATCTTATAATTATTTAAATCTTTTAGTTATTTGGAAGATATAAGATAAAAGATTCTTTCAATTGAATATTCAGAGTCCAACTATAATCAATTGAATATTTACTTTGATTGATTAGCTTTTAATTTGGTTAGGAGATTTAAGAATATACATGATTAAACACAATAGAATTTGATTGAGAATGTACTTTGATTAAATTTATTGTGAATAATCTAGAAAGGTTTTTCATTTGATGGGGAATTTACTTTGGTTAAATGCATGATCGCCCTCAAATTAATTGAGAATGTACTTTAATTAATTTGAAACTTAAACAATAATCAATTGAACAATTATCCGTGAATAACCGATGACGAATCTATCTTGGAAAAGCAATGGAATTAGCCTATTTAATCATAATTGTTTTTAAGTTTATTATTTGTTCTTTAAACATTCTCCAAACATCATTTTTATTCATAAGCATTGCATAACATTCGTAAGAGTCAGATATTCAAAAGCAATTTCGTGTTCATTGGGAGACGACTCAGGGTTACTTTAGTCCTATCTACCTTCTTGAATACTTCTTGGCAATACTAAAGTTGCCTTGAAAAGTAGTATTAATTTGATAGCTTCAACGACAGCCTATCAAATTTGGGGCCGTTGCCAGGGAATACGGTTAGTATTTTAAATATTTTGATTCTTATTTTATTTTTCATTTTTTTATCTTTATTTTTGTTTATTTAATACACATACATTTAATTTAATTTGAGTTATTTTGTAGCCTTTAGTCATTCTTGTTTTAGGAAAAATCTTTGTTCTTGTTTTTATTAAGAATTTCTTTGGAGAAATACTTGAGGCTAGTTTGAATACACTCTGGCTAGGAAAGACTTGGTACTTATGTTGTCCATTGTGACACACCTCTCTTTCCTGGGAGTGGATCCAACAAGTCTCTCTTATCTCTTATTTGAAATCTTTCTCTAAAGCAAGAACAAAAGAAAAAGAGAAGTGAAGAGAAACAACTTCAAGCAGATAAAGTAGTGCATGACCAGAGCTAACCCGGGAGAATTTTATCAAATTAACCCAGAAGTCGAAAGGAATTTGCGTAAGCTACGAAGAAGATTGAAATTTGGGTGTTCTACTAAGGGAACACTTCCTACATCTGAAGTCATTCCACCTTCATTATCTCCAATCACAAACATACCATCCAATCCTTTACCTGATCCTAACCCAAACAATATGGCACAAAGAACCATCAGACAATTAGCCACCTCCCACAATACAGTTATCCGAAGTAACATTGAATAATCTAATGAGGAGTGGGAGTTGAGACCTGACCTGTTAAATGTCTTACCAAAGTTCAATGGGTTATCAAGGGAGAATCCACACAAGCACTTGAGACAATTTCACATGTTGTGTGAAAATTTTAGATCTCCCAAGATCATAATAGAGAGCCCTAAAATGAGAGCTTTTCCTTTTACTCTTCAAGGCGTAGCTCAAGATTGGTGGTATTATCTCTGCATGGATTACAAATTGGGAAACTATTGAAAGACTCTTTCTTGAGAAGTATTTTCCTGCATCCAGATTATCAGCTATCCGCAGAGAAATTCAAGATATAAGACAGAGAGATAGAGATAATCTTAGTGAATATTGGGAAAGATTCAAGAAACTATGTTCTTCATGCCCTCAACTCCAAATGGAAGATTTTATTCTAAGCTTTTATGAAGGCTTAAGTCCTACTGATAGGTCATGGGCAGATGCTGCAAGCGGAGGATCTTTCTTAAACAGGTCACCAGAAGATGGTATAGATCTAATAGAACGAAAGGTAGTAGACAATCAACAGTATGGCACAAGAGTAAATTCAGTGACTTTGTTGAAGGGAGTGCATGAAATTGAAAATGATGCAGTTGATGGAAAAAAGATAGATGAAAGATTAAATACGCTAGAAAGCAAACTCGATCAGATTGCAAGCTTGTTTAAAACCTCAACTCCACAAATTGCTAAGAATTTGGAATTTGCATTTCAACTGACCATTATACTGATGAATGTCCTAGCTTGGTGGAAACCACTGTGGAAAATTCATCTCAAGCTTTTGCTGCAAACATGATTGGAGGAAATGGACCATACCAGAATTATCATGACTCAACCTCCAATAGGTATCAGCAAAACAGACAACCTTATGTTCCACCTCAACAAAGGCAGCAATCTCAGCCTGAAATATCAATGCAAGATTTCATGAAAACAATACTTGAGCAAAATTCAGAAATCAAGAAATCAATTGTAGAGTTGACCCAGAGGGTGGAAAAATTAGAGGGCTAAGGAGTCAAATAAACTACCTGCACAAACAGTAATCAACCCGCAAAATGTAAGTGTTATTACTTTGAGAACGAGTAAGCAAGTAGAAGGCCCTGAAGGAGCCCAAGAGGATGAAGATAAGGAGAAAGAAGGAGCGCAAATTGATGACAATGGAGGACCAAGTGAACCATCACCTGAGACTACCACCGATAAATCCAGGTTAGTATCCTCTAACTTTTCTAAAAATTCTTCTTCATCTTATTCTTCACCTCCTCCATATCTAAATCGGTTGAAACCAAAAAACAAAAAAATGGAGGAATTAGACCAAGAGATCTTAAATACTTTCAAAAAGGTGGAGATCAGCATTCCCTTACCAGATGGTGTTAATCAAATCCCTAAATACGCCAAGTTTTTGAAAGAAATTTGCACAAATAGAAGGCATTTTAGAGATAATGAGATTGTGAATTTGGGAAGAAATGTGTCAAGCTTGATTAAGAAGCATATTGAAATACGGAAAAAATGCAAGGATCCAAGTATGTTTTCTGTTCCACGTGTTATTGGAAATTCAAAGTTTGACAATGCCATGCTAGATTTAGGGGCTTCCATAAATGTAATGCCTTTATCAGTGTTTACTTCTCTATCTTTGGAACCTTTAAGACTACTGGTGTGGTCATTCAACTGGCCAACTATAACACAGTTAACCCTGTAGGTGTGCTTGAGGACGTCCTTGTCCGAGTAGACAAGTTAATTTTTCCTACAGATTTCTATATCTTGGACATGAAAGATGATGAAGGAATCAGTCCAACAACTATTATCTTGGGAAGACCTTTCATGATGACAGCACAAACCAAGATAGATGTGCATGCAGGATCATTGACAATGGAGATAGGAGACGAGAAGGTGCGGTTCAACGTATTGGAAGCTGGGAAGCACCGAATTAAAGATCATTCTTTGTTTTGTATTGATTTATCAAGTGATGTTGTAAACAATTTTTCTTTTTCAAATATGTCGTGTCCCTAATTTTGGACGAAAAAGGAAATTGTAAAACAGGTGATATTGAGGACGCAGTATTAATAGATGATACCTCATTGGCGTCCGAGTGTGATGTTGAGGTGGTTGAGATTACCTTAGTGATAACAGTTGAAAAACTGTTATTTTCATGCTTAAAATTGATACTAAAAGCAACCTTTATACTTAAAAACTAGCTTGAAATCATGCTTTTATCCATATTTTCAGAAATAAGAGAGCTGGACAGGTTTATGCTTGATTTAAGTGTTTTTGTGCAGGTTTTAAGGTGAATTTAGTGAAAGAAGTGAAGAAGGAGAGAGATGGAATCAGAAAAGGAATCAAAGAGTGCAAAAGGAGAAGCCGAAAGCACCGCTCAGCGGCATTTTACCGCTGAGCGGCACTCAGGAGGTCAAGGGAGGTCCGCTGAGGGGCAAACTGGCCGCTGAGGGGAAGAAAAGGGACGCGCAGTCAACGCTGAGCGGTATTTACCGCTGAGCGGCACTTTTATGGGCTTGGGCTTTTGTAATCTTTTGTAATTCTAGAATAGTATATAAGGACTTGCACGTCCTAGAATTAGTATCTTTGGCAGAAACGAGGCAAACACTCTCTCTTCCACCCCTTTGAAGGAGGATCTTGGATGCTCAGGCTACCTCTTCACCTTTTTAGGGTTTATTCTTTCATTCTTTCATTATTGTTCATCTAGGTTCACCATGAATATGGTGAACTAAACCTTGTATGTTTGTTGGGGAATCAATGTAATCTCTTGAAGCTCTCATATATGGAATCTATGCTTGCATCTTTTAATTAAGATTTATGCTTTCTTTCATCATTAGTTAGGGTTTTTCCTCTTTGCTTAATGCTTGCATGGTTTAACTCATTCGATGCATGATTATTGGTTTTGTCGATATTGTCAACACCCAATTTCGTCCGGATTGATTAATAGATTATTTTATTTTCATAATGAGTTTAAAATTAAAAAAAATAAAATAAAGAAATAAATATAAAATTAAACGAAAATAATAATAATAAATAAATAAATAAAATTAAAATAATAACAAAAAAATAATAATAATAATAAAAAATTAATAAAAATAAAAAATAAACAAAAAAAACAAAACGTTCGGCTTTTTACTATAGCCATAAGACCGTTCGTTCTTTTTCCCTATTCAACCATCTAGGACGTTCGTCCACAAACTTCAACGTTCGACAATTTGGTCCTTTAGGACGTTCGTCCTAAGCCTTCTAGCTTGCAGCCGTTCGTCCAGCTCACACGTCATATACCGCTCGTCCTCATCACTCCGGCCTTTCTGCCGCTCGTCCTGACTCTTCTACTCATCTACCGTTCGTCCATCATTCCCATTTTCTAACGCTCGTCCATGATTTTCCCTTTCTACCGCTCGTCCTGACTCTCTTACTCGTCTACCGCTCGTCCATCACCTCCCCTTTCTACCGCTCGTCCAACTCACTTGCCCTTTCTACCGCTCGTCCTAATATCTCCCGTCTTCTACCGCTCGTTCTCCCTCTTCTAGCGCTCGTCCAGGATTCAATCTGAAGCGTTCGGTCATGTGAACGTTCGGTTTTGATAATGCTTGTGAACGTTCGGTCCTTTTGAAGTTTATTCTCAGTTGAACGTTCGACTTGATGATGTATTGAACGTTCGGCCTTATTGAACGTTCGGCTTTGATGATCTATTTCTATTCGTGGGGAGCGTTCGGTCTGAGGCGTTCGTCCACCAGGGTAGAATGTTTTAAAACGGTCGTTCGTCTCGAATGAACGTTCGTCCATAATTCCCACCAGCTGTTTCCCACAATGCACCAATCAAAGCTGCCGACAGATTATCCACCAATCAAAGCTGCCGACAATGGCATCCTTTCTGCCAATTTAATGGGTGCAGACCTCACAGAAGGGATGGGGGAAATTCCTCAGCCGCTCACCCGTAACCATCCCAACCATTTCTTCCCCGCAAAGCCCAATTCCTCACCTCCAACAACATCCATCATCTTTATCCTGACCACGGCCTAACCTCAAACTGCCATTCTTCATCACCCAATCTTTCAATCTTCATCCATTCCCAACAACCCAAAGACACTCACGGCTACTGGGAACACCCATGGCTATCAACCTCAAACTCCTTGACTCCCTTCACCCGTAACTTCCACCTTCACCATGTTCCTTATTCCCTCACGGCCAACGATCACCATCTTCATCCTTACACCTTATACACGGCCACAATTACTAGGAAAAGCCCATTATTTTCATCCCTTATCTCCTTCATTTTCAACACATCATCTCCACCTTCAACCATAATCCACTCTCGACATCCCCCACACACCACTCACTGGGAACCCATCATCTATCAGACACTTCTCAGACCATTCTCCAACCCCTCTATCACCCACCCGTAACCATCCCAACTTGACTTCCATCACCCAAACATCAAGCCCCAACAACTCATGACCACGGCATAGGGGCACTGGCTCCCTCTCATCCGTAACATCCCAACTTGACTTCCACCACCCTCCATCACGCACGTCACAAGAACCCATCACCCAAAAGCTTCATTATCTTCTTCCGTAACACTCACACACGGCCACCCTACCGCGCACGTCACCTGCAAGGCTGACGCCGTCGCACTTTGCCCCGCCTGCGGCCGTGACGTCCACTCCGCCAACCCCTCGCCAGCCGTCACCAGATCCCTCCCCATCGCGAGCCAGACCGCGGTGGCCATGGAAGAAAGAGCCTCCCCACGCTGTGGCTGCCAAGTCTAGGAAGAAGAATTTGCTTCCTTTGGTCTCAGATGAGAGAAAACCCTGAAAGAGAAAGCTTGGGCTTGGAGCCCGTTTTGGTTTCTTAATAAAATAAATAAATAAAAAAAATATATATAAACAAAGGAGAACGTTTTTTTTGCACCCCTGGATTATATCACTGCAACCCCCTTTCATTTGGGCTTAAGCCTTTCTGCCAGTAAAATAATAAAAAAGAAAGGAATTGGGCCAAACACACATTTCAGGATGCACTTCTGTTTTCATTTTTACACCCCTGACAGACAAAGGAGCTTCAATTTTAGTCTCTGCACTCCGGGTTTTTATCTCTGCACCCTTATTCTTGTTGGTTTATTTCTCTCGTTTTGTTTTTAGATTTTTATTTCTTTATTATTTGTTTTTTTTCTTGTATGTAGTCCTTTGTGTGATAATTCCACTCTTGTATATTGCATCTTATATTTTGTCGGTTTTGTTCATAAAAAATATATATATATAAAATAAAACAAAAAAAGCCGTGTGAGTGCTCGTGCGATCGTACGCATCAGCCTAGTGCTCATTACGCAAACAATAAGCAAAAAGCCGTATGAGTACTCGTGCGATCATACGCATCAGCCTAGTGCTCATTACGCAAAATTAAAAGATAAATTAGAAATCAAAAAAATATGTTTTAAAGGTCAAGCACATGTGTGATCGTTCGCATCGTCCTTGTGCTAGACATCTTTCCATTTTATAAAAATATTGAGCACATGTGTGATCGCACGCATCGTCCTTGTGCTGAAAACATTGTCTTTTATAAAAACACCAAAAAAATATAAAATCTTCAAAAACTAAAAACATTCACATTTTCAAATAACAAACAGTCTTGCTCGCTAGAACTACGTGATCCTTGATTCTCCATCAAAAGTGGAGATACGTAGGAGCAAGGCCAGTCCTTGTCAGGTTCACTTTCCCAAAAATCCAAATTTATCCATAATCATTTTCCAAACAAATTTTCTAAACAATTTCTCAAACAATATTTTCAAGCAATTTCTAAAAGAACTACGGAACCCTGATTTCTCATTCTTAATGAGAATACGTAGGAGCAAGGTCAATCCTTGTCGGGCCCAAAAAAAACTAAAAAATACATGTTGTTTCTTTAGAATCTTATTTTAGGGGGAAGTTAAACATTTTGAAAACCACATCACATTCGCATATTTAGTTAAAGGTACTGCCTTAGGGCAGGCGTTGTAGGGTGCTAATACCTTCCCTACACGTAACCGACTCCCGAACTTAGAATCTCATTTTCGCAGATCATGCCTTATCATTTTTATGGTTTTTCCGTAGTTTTCCAGAATAAACTATGGTGGCGACTCCAAATCTCTTTTTTCAAAAAATCGTTTTACTTCTCACGGATCGTCGTCCCGTCGCGATTCCGGTTGCGACAGATGGCGACTCCACTGGGGACTCCAGAGAGTCAGGCCATTTAATTAGATATGCGAATTAAATGTGGTTTTTCTTTGTGTTTTTCTTCCCCTTTTTCTTTATCTTTATCTGATATTTGGCATAATTGCATGTGTGTTTGTTTTGATTATATTGAACCCTAGGGTAGAAAACATGTTATATCTGCCTGGGAATCTTCTGGTTGTTTTGCAGGTGAGGGTTTGGGGTGTACAATTGCATTCTCCCTTCACACACATATGATATGCATGTCATGAGTGAGGCCCTATACCCGGGTCTGAGCGCAAATTAGAATTAGAGGGGTTGTGTAGCGGTGTCACTCTGGGATGTACTTCCTGTCTGGCTATCGTGAGAACTCCAACTAGAGTCTGTTCTCTTCATTTGTGTCTCCACATCTAGTTGATTACTCTGACTGTTGTGGAGAAACAATGAAAAGAGCCATAGCTCTGGTGGCCTTGATTTAAGAATTAGGAAACCATCCTGGTGAGTGCATGTATGTGGCTTTAGAACTTTAAGTACCATCCTTCGATTAAGACACGAAAGGGAGATCATTTTGTCATTTCTTTTTCATCTTTTCTTTGTATACAGCAAATAAATGTACCATAATAAAAAAAAATGTAAAAAAAATTAGAGCAAATAAAAATGTACATGTTCTGATTCATATGTATTTGTTTCGCATTTATCTTGTTATCGAGTTCATGGAATAATTCAAAAATAAAATAAAATAAAATAAAATTTTCAAATAAAAATGCTTTTGAAGCAAAATAAAGATTTTTGGTCCAATCGTTCAATTCAATTTTATCATTAATTTGAAATGTTCATCCGGCTTTCATGATATGAAACTGCTCAAGATCATCATTTGTCCATGATCCCCATCGCCCATTTTAGTTCGTAAAAGTAAAATCGTCAAGGGGCATTTCTTAGGTTCACCAGTTCAACCTTGTCTAACCCGGTGTGAAGCCCAAATCATGATCCATTATGAGTTTAAACCTTGTCTGTCTTAACCCAAGTCGTGTCGAGCCTGACCCATCACTCGTGTCTAGGTATGAACCTTGTCCACATTGTGTTTGTCATCAACCTCGTGTTCTAACCGAGTCATGTCCAACCTTAAACCTTCATTCATTAACATGTCTCGTTATTGGTTATCAACCTCTCTGTGTTTAAACCCGAATGCGTCTTCCGTTTACAAGTCGTTAAGTGTCAATCTGATTTTCCATTTACACCCATTCCGGTCATATCAAACGTCTGTTTAAAGACGTCAATATTTTGATAATAGGGGCATTGTTCGTGTCTTTGCCTTAATGTGGATTCATATTGATTAAGTCTCTCGGCGCATAAACTTTTCCAGATTGGGGCAAATTTGTGTTCATATATGTTTACCTCAAAAGTGTTCGATCATTCTTAAAATCTTGAACAATTTTATACACGATTATTCAGATGTTTTTCAAATTCAATGATAAATTAATTGTTTTTCTTTCGAACCAAGTAAAAGCAGAGAAAAATTTTGAGAAGAGTTCCATGAACCCAGATTGCATAATATGTGTAAATTAATTTGTGAACATGTACGTAAAACAAAAAAAAATACATTTGCATTACTACAAATAAAAGCCTTCATGTGGTCGAAACATAAAAACAAAATTACAAAAAAAAATAATAAGGAAAGAAAATTACAAAAAATTAAAAAAAATTACAAAGCGTTTGGAAATCTCTGAGGTTATTGTCTTCTGCCAACCCTCTCGAGTTCGGTAGAATGACAATCTGCATAAAAAGGGGTTAGATCTCAAACAACAAAAATATAACAAAAAACACGTAATAATAAAGGAAACATTAAAAATACATATTACAGATTTCGTTCAAGTTCGACTACCGTAAAAAAAAAAAAAAAAAAAAAAAACAAAAAAAAATATTAAGTGTCCATATTACAGTCCTTATTCAAATTCTGGCCACACTCGGCCAACAAAAACAAACAAAAAAATTTCAATGGAAAAAAAATTCTCGAGCTGGTTGTGGTGGTCTAAGGGAGAGCTCCGTGGAGGGAGCTCTGGCACGAAAAGTCACGGGTGGAGGCGGAGGAATATCTGTTTCTCCATCGATTATGATGGGAATGGGGAAGAGGTCCAGAAGCTTCGGAGCCTTCATGATTACCCAACCGGTTTCTCCAAAAAAAAAAAAAAAAAAAAAAAAAAAAACCAAAAAAAAAAAAAAAAAAAAAAGTAAAAAAATAATAAAATAATAAAAAGAAATAATTGAGTCAAAAGAAGGAAAAGAGGGAGAAAATTAAAAAGACAAGGATGAAGTTAGAGTTTTACCATACATGTACTGGGGTAGTAGAGAAAAGATGGTGCCGGTGGGGTCCAATTCCGCTTGCCAACGTCTTACTCTATTCCCATGGTTGTTAAACCAGCACTGGACATTGTACTCCCCCGCTTCTCCGAATGCCCTGAGTCGAGTAGTGATCTCAAAAATCTGAGCTCGACTTGGGTGAGAGACTCCGTAATTGTAAATGGTGGTCATTATCCTGATTTGGTCGTCTGTCGGACGCCACTTTGAGCAGGTCTGTCTCTCCATCTCCATTCCCTTCTCATTCATTTCTCTTATATAATTTGTCTAAATAAATAGTAAAAAAAAAAAACAAAAACAAAACAAACCATAAATAACAAAAATACTATGTTCATAGTCTAATGTCTTCTTCCATTGTGTTTCTTTTAAGCTAATTTTGTTCTTTGTATTGGGTCTTTCGAGTCTCGTTATCCAGTTTGTGATCTGTTTCATGGTCCTCGCAAAGGTTCCTAAACGGATCTATGTCCATATTGTCCATGTTCAGTTCGCACAAATAAAATCTTCTGTCCATATTGTCCATGTCCGGTTCATACAAATGAAATTTCTCTTTTTAAGTTTTCTGTTTTTACGGGGTACGTGGCATTGTTCTACCCGATTGTCTCTGCCATACCTTCAAACGAAGGGAGATTAACGTCTGGTTTCCAGCCGATATACCCCTTAAGTTTTAAGACAGTTGTGGTTTAAGTGTTTTAAGTTTAGAAAAGTAAAAGATTTTAAGAAGAGAAGAATACGGAAAGGAAAAGAAAGCAGGAAAAGGGAAGAGGTAAAGAAGTACAGAAAGCTTAAAAGAAAAAGCTGAACAGCATAACGAAATGAAAGAAGCAAAAACTGGAAAGCATAAGGGAACGAAAAAACATGAGAGCAGAAAGAGCAACAAACGGAAAGCAAAGGAAGGAAAGCAGAGAAATCATAAAGGAAAGCAAGAAAAGGGAGAGTAAAAGAAGAACAGAAAGCTTAAAAGGGAGAAAGGAAAAAGAAGACATGAAAGAAAGAAGAGAAGGGAAGACGGTAAAGACTTACCCGGAGAAGAAGAGCTTGCAGAGGCTCCTCGCTGATCTTAGACGCTCCGAAGGCACACTGGGACAGAGGCTCCTCTCAGATCCAGACACTCAAGATAGAGAGAGAAAGGGAGAGCAAGAGAGAGAGTGATCAGACTGAAATGTCGGCTGACGCGGAGGAGCGCTCGATTTGTAGCCAAAGTTTCCCACTGTGGCCACAGTTTCGGTCGTTGCCACCGTCTGATGTCACAGTCCCGGTCTTTCTGAATTCAAAAAAATAAAAATAAAAATAAAAAATGAAAAAATGAAAAAATGAAAAAAATGAAAACGGGTAGGGTTTGTTGGGTCAATCCGGCCCAATACAAGACTTCTTAGATGATCCGATTTCACCAAAAAAAAAAACAAAAATAATAAAACAAAATATAAAAAACATGATAAATAGAAAATTTTCAAAAAAATAATAAATGGAGTGATGTAAAATTTGAAGTGTTCAAAATTGTTTTTCATTTGCATGATAAAGGACATTTTTCAGGTTCATTGGGCCTCATTGTCATGTTAGCCTTCTTTGAACCCAATTCTTCTGAAATATAAATTTGAGTGAAAAATTATTTTGGAAATGTTCATAATTTTCACATCACACCAATTTGTTTGATTTAATTCCTTTTTCTTCTACATTTTGAATAAATCTAAAAAAAAAATAAAAAATAAAAAAAACAGTGCTCAAGCCCATTAGGCCCAATGGCCTTTGTTTTTTTTTCTTTCTCGAGTCTACTTCTTTTGAAAAATGTCAAAATATGTTGTTTTCACATTTTTGCGTTTGTAATGTGTCATTCTAAGATTTTAAAAAAAAATAATAATAATAATAATAAAAAAAAAGAATTCAAATTCCTTTTCACAAAGTTTCATGGTGAAAGTAAGAATAGTATTTGTTGAGTCCATCTGGGCCCATTTTCAGTGTAAAATTTATCTCAGAATTGAAAATAAAAATATTTTCCTCATCATGTTGTATAATTTTCATAATGACAGATTTTATTCTCAAATAAAATTTGTTAAAAAAATTTGATCAATTTCTTGAGTCGCATTGGCAGTTGGGTCCGTTCGGCCCATTAAGGTCACACTACCTTGCACTCATTTCAATTTGTTTCAGGTCCAAATTTGACCCAAGTTTCTCTGTAGTCTTGTAAAATAAAGGTCGAATAAAACATTGAAAAATCAAAATCAAATCTCAAAATACAAATTTTCAACAGTAGCTTTCCAATACAATTATCCTGTGTGATTTTCTCTGAATTTTTTGTCAAAAACTGAGAATGAAAGATGAACAGTTTTTGAGCCCATTAGGCCCCGTTGTCATATGTGGTTTCTCTTGAACCAGTGCATCTGAATTTCTGAAAAATAAAAAAAATACATGTTTTCAATTCATAATTTCCCTTTCCATTTGTGTGAACAAGTATTTGTGCAAAAAATAAAAATAGAGGAATTCAGACCCTTGTCTGAAGATTTTGTCATGGTTGTAAAAAGAATAGTGTTGGGCCCATTTAGTCTAGTAGTGTTGCAAAATTTTCTTTAGTTGAATCTTGTGAAATCCTTTCATTAACAAAAAATGAAAAAAATGAATTTCTTTTAGCTTGTTCCATAAAATATGAAAAATGAAAAAATATTTTCTTTGTGTCAAGCTTTCACGGCTCAGGTCATCTGATCCATTGGGTCAATGTGCCTGGTAAGTCCAACTTCCTTCTATGTCAATTCTCTTCAGGTCCAATCCGATTTGGATTTTTCCCGTGTCAAAAAGAAAAGTCCAATTCCAAGCTCATTAAGTCCATTTCTCGTTCTCTATAAAAAAAAAATATACAAAAATATTTCCTTCAATAAACTGCATAATTTTTCCTCATTAACACATTT